>NC_063054.1:32607064-32907064 GCF_018812025.1 Megalobrama amblycephala | reverse complement strand
AAATGGGAGGCCATCGACCAGGACAGCAATGTGAGATACTCTTTGAAGCTGTGTGATACATCTCCAGACACAGAATGTGGAAAAGGAAGCGCGGTATGTGCCCACAACCTTACAAGTGGCCAGCACCAGTCAGTGGGTAAGTGCATTGCATCAGTGTGCCAAAATTACACAATGCACAGCCAAACTGCAACAGAAATGTTCATAAAATAAAAGCATAAAAACACTTTTTATAGTACCTGTTTTACTCTTTTTAAATGGTATATATAGCATACATTAAATAAATTTCATGTTTATCAGGCCTATTGTGAATATTCTGTTTTCTGGCATGGGATAATGATTACCATTTCTACTGTATGCTAATAAGACAATTTAATGATTGTTTGATTAAGATAGACAATGACACCATCTGTGAGAGTAGCACTGATCCAAGACCTGTGTAAGAAAACAGATTTTCCCAATCCTCATTAATTTGTTTTTCAATCTTAATAGTACTAAGATAGAGGTTATATTCTTCATGCAATATATAATTACTTATACACTACCATTTAAATGATTGGCTAAGATTTTAAAATATTCTCAAAAGAAGTGTCTTATGCTCATCAAGGCTGCATTTATTTAATCAAAAATACAGTAATATTGTTAAATATATCTTATAATTTAAAACAACCATTTTAATATACAGTAGTCAACATCTGAAGTGGATCAAAAAGTTCATTAAAGTTGTCCTAAGAATAAGTTTTTAGGACCACTTTGATGAAAGGTTTTGATCCACTTCAAATGTAAAATGTCATTTATTCTTGTGATGGTAAAGCTGAATTTTCAGCATCATTACTCCAGTCTTCAGTGTCACATGATCCTTCAGAAATCATTCTGATATGCTGATTTGTAGTTGGGCTGCTTTTTATGGAATCTTTTTTTTTTCAGGATTCTTTGATGAATAGAGCGTTCAAAAGAACAGCATTTAATTGATATAGAAATATTGACAAATTATAACGTTATATGTATTTTTACTGTCACTTTTGATCAGTTTAATTATCCTTTATGAATAAAAGCATTAGTATTATTAGTATTAATATAACAAATGTATTGTTCATTGTTATTTCATGTTAGTTAATACATTAACTAATGTTAACAAATGAACCTTATTGTAAAGTGTTACTGAACACTAACTTATGTCATGTGATTGATACCATTTCCTATTGATTCACCTCACCCCAAACACTCAGTTGGACAAAAAAGAAATGATTAATTTTTGCTTAGTCTGGATATTCATGTTAAACATTGAAACTCTTTAAAGGAAGTATGCTAAATAGTTCTCATTTTCTGCCTTTGCATTAGATAACAACCCTGTAACCTCATAAAGGCTTTTATAGCACATGTAATATAACCTTACTCTTGTAAGCAAGAGCTGTGTGACAGAGCACAGGCGGAGCGCTTGTTTGTTTGGCCTTATCCAACTAGTCAGCTGACCTCCATATGACACAAACCTATCAAATGAATACCCTGACCAATAGTGATTTGAGTCTGATGCTGTTAGCCCAAGATTTAAATGAGAAGAATCCATTTAATTTGTTGTCAGACCATAGATACTGCATCACATACCATATAACAAAATAAGACAACATGCATGCAGATGTTGATCATGCTGGTTGAATGCTTTAAGCCCTTTTACATTTACTATATAGGTTTATTTTGTACCTCAGTAAAAGCATACAAACATCATTGTGTAATATCTATTTATATAATATTTGCTTACTGTAGTCATTCTAGTTGTACTGATCCTCTGTGTCATGCGCTTTAGTGGTTGGTTTGCATCCGTTATGGGGCTTTCCGGCCCTTTAATGTGTGGTTCACACAATAGTGTCAAAGCATCTGAAAGCGTTTGCATTCATTTAAGCGTGTATGCTGCTCAGTGACATATCTTGGTATTCTTTATCTCTTGTACCTACAGTCGTATATTTGTGTTCCACAGTAAGTAGGTCAAAGTTATCTAGTAGCAGGTGCACTAGTAGAATATGACAATAAGAAAAATGCCTGTTTTCTAAGTAAGTGACAGTATTTAAATAGCAGTAATTAAAAATGTCATGCTCCACCATGTATTATAAATCATGAAGCACGAGTTGTATCACGTGAGTTATTTTTGTGACCTCTTAAAGGTCTAAAGTATTAGTCTTTTAGATGTCACAGACTTCCAAATATGATCATCCTTGTGTGAGGGACCCCCATCCTAAAATTTAAAGAGGTCATCGTGACATGAGAAATCAAATTTGTCTTGATATTTTTGACATATAAGAGGTTTTTGTACTGTTAAAACATCCTGCAAGTTTCATAGCCTAAACCATCGTCATTATAAACAAAGCATTTATTTAATCAAGCTCCAAAAATGGCTTGTTTTGATATTTTGGGATCTGTGACATCACAAGGGCAGATACATTTGCATATGCCTGCCTCCAGAGCAAGATATCGACAAATAATTATACTATAGGGACTTTCACACCGGAGGAACCTTTTCATAGTTACTAGAACTATTGGCTGAAGTACCCGGATTTTGCCGTGTTCGCACCGCAGGAACTAGGAATGACTTTAGTTCTAGGAACTCCTTTTGGGGGAACTAAATTAGCTCCTACTTCAGAGTAGGGTCTAAACCAGCACTATAGGAAGTATCAATGATTTAAGTGTACGTTGATTGGTCAAATGCATGTCAAACACTGGTACCCATCATTTTTAAAAAGCCATGTAAACATATTTACTCCACGAACATGGAAAACAGCGATAACTGCATTTACCTGTTGTTCTTTTCGAAGTTGTCATATGAGACTTTGTCTCTTAGCCCCAATTTTTGCTCTTTCATTCACGTAAATTATGCATTTACGTTCCATCTCTGTTATTACGAAACCCACGACACACAACAAACACAGCTGTAATCACAGCATCCTCCATCCACCGGTTATAGCGTTTGTAAATGCTGCACTTAAAGACACCGCTGTCAGCCACTTCAGAGTTCCTATTTCCGGTGCAAATGCAACCAGGAACATGGCCCTTGGGAGAAATTAGTTCCCAGGGAACTATCATAGTGGCTAGTTCCTACAACTGTTTGGTGTGAAAGCCCCTATTATCCTATTATAGGCCCCACCCACTTGCATTCAGTCACTTAACGGATGACATTTGCCTACACTGGATGTGAGCATCGCATCAAAAGCAAATAGAACCCGTTATAATCACTGACGATGTCTACATTGAATACAGTATACAGATACATGCTCGGTTTCTGACACACTCCACACACTTGAGTCTGTCAACAGGACAAATTGAAGAGAAAAGGAACTCTAAATTTTTCCAAGAATTCCCTTGCTGCTTTCGTTTGACAGAATAAAAGCTTTAGGAAGTTGCATCCTGAACAGAACCATTTTTTAAAAAACAAAAGAGCATGTTTATGTTAGATATGCAGAATAGAATATTTATTATAATACATTTTATGTACGATACTTATTATTTATACTGTGTGCAATATGCATTTTATTTTAAAATGCATGGAATACCTTGATGATATGATACAATTGCCAAAATATGAAATATGCATGATCAATGTATCCCACAATGCAATGTGTTTGACATGACCTTGCATTTCTGGTATCATGCATGACCATTTAGATTCTTCTTCTTGATTCATTATTTGAGATGATTGCAATAAGTTAAAACAATCTTTTGGATTAATCATGCAAAATATTTTTAAATAACATTTTTAATGAAATAACTGAAGTGGTATATGCTGAATTAAATATGAAACAACATAATGAAGTCATGTGATGACAATGTAGTAGACTATTGTCTTTTTAAGCATTTATTAGTGTATGATGCCCACTATTTAAAAAAAAAAAAAAAAAAAAAAAAAATAGTATGCAGTACACCAGTGCTTATGTGCTTTTTCCACACATGGCATGTTAAATGTTCCCAAGTTGCCTAAAATTTAAGCCGCAATTTGTCCGACTCTAGTCGACATGTTTATGGAACCGTCTGTTACGCTTTTGGATTTATTAGGTTATCTTCTCATGCTGTTTGTTCCCATGGGTTGTGCACTGCTAGACATTTGCCCAACCTCTCCAGATCACATGATGTAATATTTTTATCTTGTTGGGTGACACAGACTTCTACTGATTGATTTGTTTGTGCTGATAACGTTTGGTTGACTTGGGATTGAACGAGCAGTTTTGTGTGGCTGTTCTTGTGCTTGACTCAACTGTGATTTGACAAATTACTTTTGATTTGATTTCTATTACTAAAGTCTAACTACATAAAGAGTGTGTTATTTTAATAATTGTATTGTTACCAGCTTGCTGAAAAACAATATCAGTAAAACAATATCTTTAGTGTCTTATTGCTGTGCAGACACACTTCTGCTATCAAACAAGGTTTTTTTCTCCATAGGTGAGCTCTCCTTGCGGAAGGTCTCGCCTGCTGTGCTTGATTTCAACAGCTCGAGGAAATGCAACGACAAGAGCAGCAACATTCAGAGCAGCATCACCTTTCAATGCGGCAAAACAATGGTGAGCTTTCCTGCGCAGCATGCGCTGTTAGTCAGAGGTGCCTGTGAACAGACTGTGACATTTGCAAAGCTGTTTTTTTTTTTTTTTTTTTTTTTTGCTACGCAGGAAGAAATGACATAGATGGAAAAACTGATAAAATAATGAAGCAAAGTGAAAGTAGATGTGGCTGAAGTTACTCAAATTTGGTTTAAATGGATACATAAATGTCTTGATTAGTTTGGCCTCCTATTAAGGTCATTAGACTTGTAATAATTGTTTGTTTGTTTGTGCTGAGATTTGCCCCTAAATATAGATTTTCTTTTTTTTTGGTGCATATTTTGTTTTAATGCAGTTCCTCTTTGAAAGAAAAAAGAGCTTCCACTTCAACTTATTTCAGTTTATTGGCAATTTCAAATTTTTATTTGTTTTTCAACTAATATAATATATATATATATATATATATTTTTTTTTTTTTAATTAACAGAAATGTTTTTAATAGTTTTAGTTTACAATAATAACCCTGATGCAAACATTTATTTTCACGTTTCACAAAATGATTGAAAATGAAAATTTAAATCAGCAAGATCATCTGATTTTTTTTTTCTTTTCTTTTCTTTTCTTTTCTTTTCTTTTCTTTTCTTTTCTTTTCTTTTCTTTTCTTTTCTTTTCTTTTCTTTTCTTTTCTTTTCTTCAAAGGGCACGCCTGAGTTTGTCACCATCTCTGAGTGTGTGCATTACTTTGAATGGAGGACGTATGTCGCCTGCAGACGTGATAAATTTAGACCACATAAGGAGGTGAGTAAAGGTGATGAGACATGCTGACATTTCAGTTGGAGATGTGAATGTTTAAATGTGTGTGTTCAGCTGTTCATGCTTGAACAAATCATTTTTGAAACTTCTAAATAAACCTGAATTAAGCATAGTCTACATAAAGAAAAAAAAGTTGTCCATTCACCACTCAATGCATTTTTAAAGGTCCCCTGCTACGTCTTTGACTCGGATGGAAAGAAGCATGACCTCAACCCACTGATAAAACTGTCAGACGGATACCTGGTCGACGACCCCGATGTTGAAAGTGATTTCTACATTAATATATGCAGAAGTCTAAGTGAGTTGATGTAAAAATCTTTTTATTATATTTATCCATAGCAGTGTTGGGACACAGTGGTAGGGGTGTGCATTTCTCAAGAGTTTGGAGCCCAGTCAACAAACATTGTGATTATATAGCTGCTTTAAACCAAACAATTGGCAAAGCCACTGAGCGGGTTCTTATTTAAACAAGCAAATCATCTAAAAGTGCAATGCAGATAACTTGGATAATGTCTGTCTGTCCAGACCTTGCTGGAAGCGTCTGTCCTGAGGGATCTGCCGCCTGTCTCGTCTCTGGCAAAAATTCCTTTGACATGGGTCAGCCTGTTCACCAGCTCGAGTTGCTCTCGAATGACAAGTATGGGATCATTTATAAGCTAATTTGTTATTAAGCTGATGCTTCAAAAATTGAATATACAGTATTTTATAATATGATTTATTCCTGAGATATCAAAGCTGAATTTTCAGCATAATTTTTTTGTCACATGATCCTTCAGAAATCATTCTAATATGCTGATTTGCTGCTCAAGAAACATTTCTCATTATTATCAGTGTTTAAAACAGGAGCAAACAACTGATGTTCTCTTTTCAGACTAAGGCTGCGGTACGAGGCAATGGGAAAACCTCCAGACTTCTGTGATGGCCACACTCCAGCAATGACGATTACATTTATTTGTCCCTCTACAAGGCAGGCGGTAAGAAAACGGCTAGTGTTTCATCTAATTATACCTATTATACTCAGTGTCCTCACAGTTTTCTCAACGGTTTATCAGGGAAGCAACCCTAAGATGATCAGCAACTCAAACTGTCGGTATGAGATCGAGTGGGTGACGGAGTACGCTTGCCACAGAGATTACCTGGAGAGTCACAACTGCAAACTTACCAGCGATCAGCACGACATCTCCATCGACCTGAGTCACCTGACACACAGCTGTGAGTTACTCTGATAGTTTAGAAAGAGACGAATGGCGTAAATGTTTCTGTGGAAAGAATATTGATATTCTGTTGATATTTGAAATCAATAAAAATATTGGAAAATAAAGCAAAGATGACGTACGAACGAAAAGTACACGCTGTTGTGGTTCATCGCTGATGTGATCAAGTACTTATTTATCATTTATAATGCTTTTTCATATTTTAGCTACAGACAAACCCTATATGGCTGAGGCCAAAAATGGCCAGGACACCTATTTCTTCTATCTGAACGTGTGCGGGGAGACCAGTGCTGGTCAGTGTGGTGATGACAAAGGTTACATATCCTCCTGCCAATTCAAAGAAACCGGGGATGTGAAGAAGATTGCTGGGAGATACCAGAACCAAACACTGAGGTTCAAATTTTATTTGATACTGTTTTACACAACCCTTAAATGCAGTGCAGAAGAGCAGTCTTAACCCTTTTCTTTTTCATCTTAAGATATTCAGATGGTGATCTCACGCTAATCTACCCAGACGGCAGCAGATGCAGCACTGGATTCCAGCGCATGACCATTATTAATTTTGAGTGCAGTGCAACTGCTGGTGAGTCACCTCATGGTAACTCGTGAAGTCAAGTGCTGATGAGACCTCTGTTTTTACGCTGACTGATTGAGGAAGTTTGAATGGCTGAGAACCAAAAGGAAGGAACTGCAACAATGTGACCTAGATGACCTTTTTGCATATCCAAAATTTGGCTTTTAAAATGTTCCGCTCATAGCAGGCTTGTGGTTTTCAGGGAATGGCGTGCCGGTTTTTACTGGAGAATCTGACTGCACGTATTACTTCGACTGGCAAACTGCATACGCATGTGTGAAGGAGAAAGAAGACTTGCTGTGTCGAGTCACAGACCACAAGAAGCGTTATGATCTGTCACCTTTAACACGCTACCCAGGTAGAGATGAGATTACTTGTGTACTGGGAAATGACAGCAATGATCGATCATTAAACTGTGTGGTTTTATGATTTACTTATTTTACTTTTTTTAGTTATTTAAATACACTACAAGTTTAGGGTTGGTAAAATTTTTGTCATGTTTTTAAAAGAATGCTCACCAAAGCTGCATTTATTTAAAAAATATTTATTTAAAACAGAACTATTGTTAAATATTATTATAAATTAAAATAATTAATTTCTATTTGAATAAATTTTATTTTGATTTTCCCTCACCATTACTCTAGTCTTCACATGGTCCTTCAGAAATCCTTCTAATATGCTGATTTGGCGCTCAATAAACATTTCTTCTAATTATCAATGTTAAAACAGTTGTGCTGCTTAATATCAGAAACCATGATACAATTTTTTTTTTTTTTTTTTTGATGAATAGAGAGTTTAAGTGAACAATTTATTTGAAATATAAATCTTTTGTAACATTATAAATGTATTTTGGTCACTTTTGATCAATTTAATGCATCCTTGCTGAATAAAAGTACTAAAAAGTATTTATTTTTTTTTTATTTTTTTTTACACTATATTCCAAGTCATATGGTTGGATATTGGAATAGGCTGAAATTACATTTACATTTACATTTATTCATTTGGCAGACGCTTTTATCCAAAGCGACTTACAAGTGAGGAATACAACAAGCGAGTCGTCATGACGAGGCAAATAGACAAGAAGTGCTCATAATACAAGTTATAGGCAGTGCTCAGATTATCCTAAACTACAATAGAGAGGGATTAGAGGAAGTGAAAGGAAAGGAATAAGAAGGTTTTTTTTTTTTTTTTTTTTTTTTTTTTTTTTTTTTTTTTTTTTTAAGATGAGGTAAATTAGTAAAGCTCAAACCATAATGTAGTTTAGTAAGTGGAAGTAGTAGTAGCTTATTTGCTAATTAAAGTATAAATCATGATGAACCATTTGATGAACCATATAAAATGATCTTAAACTCTTTTAAAATCCATTCTCTGAAATATGAATGTTTCTGTAAACATCTCAAAAGTAATTGTACCATCACCTCATCTGACTAATTTCAAATGTTTGTTTTCTCAGAATCGGAAGGATCTCAAAACTGGGAGGCTGTGGACGCCAAGGCAGCAGAGTCTGATAAGAAGCGTTTTTACATCAATGTTTGTCATAAAATCATCCAGGATGGGGCGGCCAGCTCTTGCCCTGAGGATGCAGCAATATGTGCAGTAGGTCAGTGTGCCGTTAGAGATCCTCTCCTTCCTGGATAAATATAGATAAATGTTTTTAGTTGTATGATTCATTCTAACCCAATTTTTCTTCTCTTAGGAAATGGGAAAACAATGAACTTGGGCAAATTCCTGTCTTCTCCGCAAAAGGCGGCAGAAGGAGATGACATCAGACTCATTTACACTGACGGAGATGTATGCAGAGAGAACATGAAGGTGAGAACGATCATCACTCTGAAGTGTATGCCTGGAGATGTCGAGAGCGCTCCAGTCCTGAGGAGCATGTCCAGTGACGGCTGCATCTATGAGTTTGAGTGGTTCACCGCTTCGGCCTGCGTCCTCTCCAAAACAGAAGGGAACGACTGCAAGGTGGAAGACACACAAGCAGGTACTGGACAGTGTTTTTATATATATATATATATATATATATATATATATATATATATATATATATATATATATATATATATATATATATATATATATATATATATAATATTTATTAATATATTGAATTAGCTTTTATTTTTATATTTTCATTTTACTAATCTTATGTACTTTTGTCATTTAAAAAAAATTACTATATAGCTTTAATTTATTTGTATGTCAGTTTTAGTTTAGTAATTTTAATACTTAAAATTTAATTCAAATGAAAACTTAACATTTTTAACTTATTTAACATTTCTAATTTTACGTTTTAATATTTTTTGTTATTAAATTATATTACATATATGTGTGTGTATATGTATATATATATATATATATATATGTATATATATATATATAATGTATATGTATGTATGTGTGTTTTATTTAATTTAGTTTTAATTTTAGTTAAAATGTAGGGTTATTATTATAACTGAAACTAAAACCATAAAGTGTTACTTTAAATAAAATAAAATATAAACATTTCTCATTTAAATTTAGTTTTACAAAATTTTTAACACTGAAATTAAAATGAAAACGGTATGATACCAAAATATCACTGGTACAATTAGCAAAAATTGTTACATGAACTTTAAATGTGTATCCATTATAATGTCTTCTCCCATACTGGGTTATTCCACCATATGAAGATTATTTATTTTATTTTTTTTATTTATTACATGGTAAAATCCCCAGAGCTAACTCATCTCTGCTCTGGTTACATATGGTCCCTCTCTAAATAGTGTTAAAGTAACACTGAAGCAGAGATAAATAATGAGATAATTAAGCAATTAATAAGGCTGTGACTGAAGTCAGTTGTAGTTCTTGTGTTTCTCTTTTCTTCAGTGATTCTGCTTGTTAACAGCAGGTGTTCATCACTAATGCACAATCATCACTTAATTAATTGCTTAATTATCTCATTAACTTTAACTCTGCTTCAGTGTTACTTTAACACTATTTAGAGAGGGACCATATGTACTCTGAGCAGAGTTGATTTAACTCTGGAGATTTTGCTGTGTAGCTTATTAGCTTTTTAATATAAACTAAACTAAAATGGAAATAATTTATATTTTATATTTTACAAAAATGTTTTCTAATCCATAGTTTTTATCATTTTAGTGTACAATATCATCTAATTTATTTGTAAAACGTTCTGCTTTATCATTGTGGGGAAGACAACGTTTTATTCAGAAAATAAATTAATGGACATTTTTAAAAAGGAAGAATTCTATAATTTGTATCACAAATTAAATTGAAAGACTATATGATATTATTATTGATGTTGTTATTTTATATATGTTTTTGTATATTGATAGTTTCTTAAGAAAATGTTTATATTATTGTAAATAATGTATTGAAATGGTATTGTAATGAGAATTTGTATATACTGTTAATATTGCCATAAATATATCCATTGTTGCTAATATGGCGTTAAATCATGAATAAATAAATAAATATTATTGTGGGCATGCGTGTCTTAGTGGTTATGGGGTTACAGGGTTTATTTGCCCTCTTTTAAGACTGCTTTTACATGTGCTTCTGTTTCTTTGCAGGAATTTCGTTTGATTTGTCCCCCCTTAAGAAACCTAATGGAGGTTATTATAACATGTCCATGGAAAAGTATGACTACTTCATCAACGTGTGTGGCAATGTTAAGGCCGCACAGTGTCCAGAAAGTGCAGGAGCTTGTCAAGTTGACCAGAGGTAAGTTCACTTTGGTTTCTGCTGTCCTCACCAAGGTTATTATAGTTTTGCATTTTTCATTTAGTTTTTATTTTTATTTCGTTTTGACTTTTTGTTTTCAAATTCAGTTAAGTTTTAATTAGCTTTTAAAGTGGGTTTGCTAGTTTAGTTTAGTTTTTATTTTTTGAAAATGCTTAGTTTTAGTTTAGTTTTTATTAGTTTTAGTTTACTTTTTTTTTTTGTAATTTGGGTTATTTGACAGGGGCAAGATTCAAAAAGGTCAGAAAAAGTATTGTGTAATAATAACTCAACAAAAACATCATACAATTTTAGAAAATATTCATTCAAAAATAAAACCAGTACATAAAATGAACATATGGGCACAAATATGTAAACAGTCTCAACACTCCGCAGTAAGTGCAAAATGTGTAAGTGACGTGTGCCAGTAAAAAACCTAAAGAGCCAACAGACTAAAGAAGACATACATGAACCGCATGTATTCAACCCATTTTTGAGCCACAACAAGACATTTCTGTCAGATTGTCAGGGAGCTCAATCTGAGAAAAGAACATGACAAATGACAAATAAAAAAAATCTTTAAATACAGCTTTTCAATTATTTTAGTGTGTGTGTGTGCCGTGGGTGTGTGCGTGAGTGAGTGTGCATGGGTGAGAAAGAGAGAATTCACACCTATACAAATACCACAGCTGTACAACTTTCACTATACTATTTCATTTTCCCTATACTAAATTTACCCTATACAATAGCCTACTCATCTGGATTGAAGCAGCAAACATTCAATGTAAGAGTAAACAAATGACATAACATTATTTAATATTTGAATCACAGCTTATATAGTGTTTTGACATCGACAACCCAAGTGCATTTTACCTCAAACTTGCGACTAGTTAACTTTCTAAAGTAGCAATCGCTTCTCGGGTCGACATTAACATATTTTATACCACTTTTTAATGTGTGATTGTGTAAAGGTGTTCACGAGATACCAACCTTTTGCGAACTTGCTTTCAACGTTGAACACCCGTTCTCATGGAGACGCGGTGTGCACGGAGGGGAGGGGCTGTGTGTGTGTGTGTGTGTGTGTATGTGTGAGAGAGAAAGAAAGAGAGAGAGAGAGAGAGACAGGGAAAGGAAATGCAGCTGAACGTTATTTGCTCTATGAAAGACATTGACAAAGAGGAAAACTAAGGACATTTAATCTATAATTTTATTTTAGTTAGTTTTGCCAAACACACATTACAGTTTTGGTTAGTTATCGTTTTTTTGTAATGCCTCATTTTTATTTTTATTTTTATTTCAGTTAAAGGTGCCCAAGAATGCTTTTTCACAAGATGTAATATAAGTCTAACGTGTCCCCTGAATGTGTCTGTGAAGTTTCAGCTCAAAATACCCCATAGATTTTTTTTTAATAAATTTTTTTTAACTGCCTATTTTGGGGCATCATTAACTATACACTGATTTTGGCAGCGCGCCGCCCCTTTAATTCGCCTGCTCCATGCCACATGAGCTCTCGACTATATTACAGTGCATTTACAAAGTTCACACAGCTAATATAACCCTCAAATGGATCTTTACAAGATGTTCGTCATGCATGCTGTATGCATGCTTCGAATTATGTGAGTAAAGTGTTTATTTTGATGTTTACGTTTGATTCTGTATGAGTTTGAGGCTATGCTCTGTGGCTAACGGCTAATGCTACACTGTTGGAGAGATTTATAAAGAATGAAGTTGTGTTTATGAATTATACAGACTGCACATTTAAAAATGAAAATAGAGACGGCTCTTGTCTCCGTGAATACAGTAAGAAACGATGGTAACTTTAACCACATTTAACAGTACATTAGCAACATGCTAACGAAACATTTAGAAAGACAATTTACAAATATCACTAAAAATATCATGCTATCATGTATCATGTCAGTTATTATTGCTCCATCTGCCATTTTTTGCTGTTGTTCTTGCTGGCTTACCTTGTCTGTGCATAGATCCAGATGTTAATACTGTCTTTCCTTGTCTAATGCCTTGAACATGGGCTGGCACATTGTTATTTAACTATGCCGACGTAAATTCAAATTTTGATTCTAGGGCACCTTTAACAACAATGTTTTTTCCCACCTAGTTTTTGTTTTTTTCGTTCGTTTTAATTAATGATTATAACCTTGGTCCTCACTTGAAGTGTAATATGAAGCAATGGAATCTCAGCCAATCACAACATATTTGGGTAACACTTTACTTGAAGGGGTGTGCATAAGACTGACATGACACCTTCATAATCTTGACATGACACGTGTCATGAATATGAAGGAGGTTTTATGCATGTTTATGACAACTGTCATTAAATGTCATTCGCTCAATTATGTCATTTTTAATGCAAAGATGACATTGTTTGAGATGTCTTTGTTACGACAACTTGACATAAACCAATACATCATAACCTGTCAGTGTCTTTGTCATGACAACTTGACATTAGCAAAACATCATAACCTGTCATAAACATGACATAGCCGATTAATTATCAAACTTAAAAAAAACTACTTAGCTTTATGGGTTAACATTACATTACATTATTTTGGTAACATTTCAGTATAGGGAACACACATATAAACGATTAACTATGACTTTTCCCTCAATAAACTCTTAATTTACTGCTTATTATAGTTAATTGTTAGATTTAGGTATTGGGTAGGATTAAGAATGTAGAATAAGGTCATGCAGAATAAGGCATTAATATGTGCTTTATAAGTACTAATAAATAGCCAATATTTTAGCCATATGAATGCTAATAGTAATAAGCAACTAGTTAAAAGACCCTAAAATAAAGTGTTACCATTATTTTATAACAGTGTCAGTATTGAAATTGTCTATTATCTGACCTTCTGTTGGAGGAAACTTAAAAAAAAAAAAAAAAAAACAAAAAAAAAAAAACATGAAATGAAAAATAGTCATGACACTGTTATAAAATTATTTGTCAGAGTTTTGTCACTTAATGACATTTTAATGACAAGTTCAATTTGTACCACTGTATTTGAGCTCAAGATACATATTCATGACACTATTATAATGGCCTCATGTCAAAACCAACGACATGACAGTTTAATGTAATGTTAACCCATAAAGCTAAACGATGTCAAGTTGTCATGACAAAGACACTGACAGGTTATGATGTATTGGTTTATGTCAAGTTGTCATAACTCGGACATCTCAGACAATGTCATCTTTGCATTTAAAATGACATAATTGAGCGAATGACACTTGATGACAGTTGTCATAAACATTCATAAAACCTTCATATTCATGACATGTGTCATGTCATGATTATGAAGGTGTCATGTCAGTCTTATGCACACCCCTTCAAGTAAAGTGTTACCCATATTTGATGTTTAACATGCAGCTATGTAGAGTGCAATTTTTTAACCAATAAGATTTCACTGTGGGTGGAGCAAACCATTTTTTTTTTGGTCTCTCTAGTGGCACAAACTCTTGGAATCTCGGCGAGTTCAACTCCGGGCTTTCTTACTATGATGGCATGATCCAGTTGACCTACAGAAATGGCTCTCGGTACAACAACAAGCAGCACACGCAGCGCTCCACACACATTTCCTTCCTCTGTGACAGAGACGCTGGTCAAGGGAAACCAGAGTTTCAGGTATCGCACCTGCTCCTTTGTTGTGATTGTGCTGATTGTTCACACACTATAAATATTTTTAGTCTCACTTCAAGTAATGCTATTCTAGCATAAAGGGATATGTGTTAAGCATTTTTTGTCTCAGGCTTTGCATTTGATAGTCTAAAAAATGTGGTTTGAAATCACAAACTGTTAGAACCAATCCTGTCAACTTGTGGGGCAGGCTTTAGCATATCATTAACTATGCAGCAAAACAGGCCAATAGTCTCGAGAAGCCAGGTTATCCTGATATATTTTTTTCTGTTGATATGAAAAATCGGGTACAGTTAGCAATATAGCAGGTTGATTATGTTTATGATGTATATTACGATGTTATGATGAGCTATATGCCTTTTTCCACTGACAATCTAAGTTGTTCAAAGCGTTTCTAAGGATGCTGATTTTTAGAAGTCAGCTGTGTAACTCTGAGATGGTGAACGGAAACATGGTTTGTGTATTATAAGTAACACATTATTAGCTGTTTGATAGCGTAGTCAAACAAAAGGCTAATTGTATTAATTACGTAATGTGTCCGATGTTGTAGAAAGCGATACATAAAACGGATTACCATTCTGATACATTCACTCTTCCTCTTCTTCTGAATCAGTTTCTTGTTCAAACATATATGGCTGAATTAAACCAGTATTTCAACTTGCCATTGTGTAGCGTTTA
The DNA here is from genome assembly GCF_018812025.1 of Megalobrama amblycephala. NCBI lineage: Eukaryota > Metazoa > Chordata > Actinopteri > Cypriniformes > Xenocyprididae > Megalobrama > Megalobrama amblycephala. The sequence continues at coordinate 32,891,884 of NC_063054.1, read as the reverse complement.
CATCAAAGCTTACCGAGTGGATCAGGTATTCTGACCTTGTGTGACATTCAAGCTATTTTAAGGCATGAAAAAACATGTAAATATGTTTCAAATGTTATGAGTTTTAAGGGATAAAAGGGGGACTTTAAGCTCTGCAATTTGGCACTTCAGACAAGACACATCATGTTTTATTATATAGCTCTTTATACAATATATTGCTTTAAAGCAAGCAGCTTTACAGTACAGTAAACGAAAAAACAGTATTAGAATTACAACTTCATTTTCTACTATAAAGCGGCTCTTCAGCGTGTTCACGTTTTACTTGCGGAACTCTGAGCTCGACGGACTGAACAGAAGAAATTAACCATGTCCAAACCAATGAAGGCAGAGTCTCAGAGCCACACCTACCCATTACATAATCGCCACGGACCAATGGTAGTTCAAAGGTGTTTACCAGCTGGAGCGAACTTTCCCTATTTTGACATGCTTTCTAAAAATCTCCAAACGAACTTCATTTTGGCCTGATTTTGTTCAATAAAAAACATCACACCTGTTCGTTCTTCGATTTATCTTGATGTATATCAGGGCTTTTGTCTTGTCTTCAAACAAAAAATATCCTTCATTAATGAACTTTTTTTTTTCTGCAGGAAGAGGATGAGTACACTTATAACTTTAAATGGTACACTTCCTACGCCTGTCCAGAGAGACCACATGAGTGTGTTGTGACGGACCCCAAAACTCTGCAGCAGTATGACCTGTCCAGGTTAGCTTGCTTTTCACAAAAGACTCATGTCCTAGAGAAATATTAAAAATATGTTACTGTAAATGTGAACTGTGACATTTTTGCACTAGTGTCACTAAACTGGTTTAAAATTGATTACCTGAATACTTCCCTATTTGCCGTTGATTGAACAAACAGATAGTCACTTCCCAAACTCATGTCATTGGTTGAGCCAGTGTTGCTGGACAGGATGATTAAACAAACAGTAGCATGTTTTGGTAGTTCAACTTTTGAATGGCTTGTCTCTGTATTGATATTTTTAGATGGATGAATTACTGAAAAAAAAAATTACATTTTTGGCATAGATATGTCCTGAGTCATTTAAATTGCATTAAAAAAATCTATTAAAAATAATCTTAAAATAATATTTTATTAGTTAATTTCCATTACTCTTTTATTTAATAAATACATTTTAATTCTGTTGGTTGTAATGACACAAATGTGGCAAAAATATTTTGTTCAAAAAATATATTGTCTAATTTTTCATTTTTTCAATATTCCTTTAATATTTGGCAAAAATAATGCTTTTTTTTGTAGCATTAGACTATAGATAGCATGTGTCCATTTCACCGGTTGGTGTGCTTTTTTGTAAATGCAGTTGTTGTACTATGAATTTATAATTTATTATTAGTTATTTTGAAAGCAATTTTTTCATTCAAAATGTTATAGGAATGTTCATATTTTATTTTACTTTATTTTCAATTATATTTTATTTTAACTCGTTCTCTTCACGGTTGTGGCCTTCCATGTCATACTGGAGACATTATTGCATACTTGATATGATTACTAAATATAAATGCACTGTTCATCCAGATGGCAGTGTAATCGCTTCTCTGTACACGTTTGACAGTGTCTAGCTTTCCTGCCAGCACTTGTGCTGTCAGTGTTAACAACAATGGCTCTAAACTGAATCAATTGTTTCCTTCCCCTCTGCAGTTTGCCAGTATCTAATGGTGGTAGGAACTGGCAGGCCATGCAGACGTCTGACCCCAGTGACCCGAGGAAGTACTACATCAATGTATGTCGACCTCTTAAAGCCGTGCCTGGCTGTGACAGGAAAGCTTCTGTCTGTGAGATGAAATTCGAGACTGGCAAGGTTAGTACACTGACTGTGAACATTAGGGGAGAATGGACATGGTGATATAAAACTGCAACACTGACAACAAATGTGTGTGTACATGTTAATTGAGCAGGAAGGCCTGTCTGAAAAGGTAGAGGTCAGTAACTTGGGCATTGCTAAGAAAGGGCCGGTGATTGTGGAGCGGGACCAGCTAATGTTGGAGTACACTAATGGTTCAGTGTGCGAAGCAGATGGAGTGAAGACCACGTACACAACACGTATCCACTTCGTCTGCTCATCTGTGACAGCAGTGAGAGTCATTCCTGATCTTTACTTGTTTCTATTGCTGCAAATAAGGCTTATTTAATTATAAATCAGTGGCAAAAACAATATGATAACAGTATATTTTTCTTTGCTCTTTCTTTTTAGCCATCTGGCCCCCGCTTTGTGGTGAACCAGAAATGTATCGTTGACTTTGTTTGGGACACAGAAGCAGCCTGTGCCATCTCAACTGTTGTAGACACCAACCAGGTCAACCTTTATTTTGGCACATAATTTGGGACTTTGAAGTAATCAAGAAGATTTTGTTTCTTATTTCTTTTCTTTTTTTATCTACAGACGTGCTCCGTGAAAGATCCCAACACTGGTTTTGAGTTCAACCTTCTGCCACTGGCCTCTGCAAACGGATACCGCGTCAAGGCTAATGGAAAAGACTTTGTTGTATGAAGCACTTTAAAATCTTTCAAATGCTCTTGAGTTGAGGAGGATCTATACTAAAATCAATACTAAACAGAGACCTTAGGCAACAAATAGCAATAACAGCCTTGGATGACTAATTAAATGAAACCGGGGCACTCAGTAGATTCAGTAACTCATTGTCAAGTATTCACTGTTATTTAATTTATACTATCGCTCAAAAGTTTGGGGTTAGTAAGATTTAAAAAAAAAAAAAAAATATATATATATATATATATATATATATATATATATATATATATATATATATATATATATATATATATATATATATATATATACTTTTGTTCAGCAAGGATGCATTAAATTGAAGGATTAAAGTGTCGGTAAAAACATTTACAAAAGAATCCTTAAAAAATGTTTACTGGTTTCCACAGAAATATTAAGCAGCACAACTGTTTTCAACATGGATAATAATATGAAATGTTTCTTATGCCACAGATTGGCATATTAGAATGATTTCTGAAGGATCATGTGACACTGAAGACTGGAGTAATGATGCTGGAAATTCAAACGGTTATTTTAAATTGTAATATTTCACAATATTACTGTTTTTATTGTATTTTGATCAAATAAATGCAGCCTTGGTGAGCATAAGAGACTTCTTTCAAAAGCAATACAAAAATCGTATCGACCCCTAACTTTTGAATGTTACAAACGTTTATGATTAGCATGATGAATATATGATAGCAGCGCATTGTTGTCTGGGTCAGGTGCTAAAATTTGAGAAGTAATGATATCAAAATGTTTGTCTATTATGCTGTGCAGTCCTAATCTCTTTAGTCTCCAGTTTCTTTTTGTCCTCCTCTTAAAATATGTCTAGTGCAGTTATACCAAATAGGAACCAAAAGTCATATACCCCTTCTGTCTACTGTAGGTGAACATTTGTGGTTCCGTAAAAGAGTGCGGAATTGTTGGAGATAAACCTGTAGTTGGCTGTGAGCTGGAAGATGAGAAGCCTGTGAGTCAGGTGGGGGTGGAACAGTCTCTCCAGTTCTCCACCGATGGCGCTCTCACTCTTACATACAAAGGGGCCATGGACATACCAACAGGTGCGTAGCCAGTGCAAAGATCACTTGATGACCTGCACTTTTAGTTATAGATATTATGATTCCTGATTTAAAAAAAGTGCTCAAATAGCTTATAGATGAGAGGTTTTCTTTTATTTATTTTTTGTATGAATATCATGTCAGATTATGTCATGTACCCTATCATTGAAAAGTTTGGGGTCAGTAAGACTTTTTAATGTTTTTGAAATAAGTCTCTTATGCTCACCAAGACATTTATTTGATCAAAAATACAGTAAATTATTATTATTATTATTATTACAATTTAAAATAACTGTAAATATCATGTAATCCTTTAGAAATAATTCTAATATGCTGATTTGCTGATCAAGAAATATTTTTTATTATTATCATTATTGAAAAACATGCTGTTTAATATTTTTGTGCAAAACTGAACTTTTTTTTAAGGATTTTTTAATGAATAGAAAGTTGAAATATAAAACTTTTGAACCATTATAAATGTCTTTACTGTCACTTTGGATCAATTTAATGTATCCTTGCTGAATAAAAGTGTTAATTTCATTCAGAAAAAAATCTTACTGACCCTAAGCTTTTGAATGATGGTCTGTAATAAATAGTATTGTATTTTATTGTACTTAATATGATCATCAGCTTTGCCAGGGACAACAGTCCAGTATACCGTTTAGCATCATTATACAAATGTATTTGATCACGGATTGCCAAGATTGACCAATCAGACTGAATTAGTACAGTCTTGCATTAAAGGATTAGTTCACTTTAAAATGAAAATTACCCCAAGCTTTACTCACCCTCGAGCCGTCCTAGGTGTATATGACTTTCTTCTTTCTAATGAACACAATCAGAGTTACATTAGCAGTGCTTCCCACAGGTTTGAAATATACTTGCGGTGGTAGCCGGGCGAAAAAATCCTCCTATTACCCACGGCACAAAAATTGTCTACTACATGTGACAAACAAATAATGTGTGATTTTTAACAGTATTTTTATTTATTGAAATTAATTTTAATTACATAGCATATTACATTCAATTACATACTAATTATGTAAATTATGCAAAATTACAGCATTTAAATGGTTCACCTTTTCGTATGTTCTCCTTGCTGTCATATAGTGTCTCTCTCAGTGAATGGGACACAGATTTTACTAGTAAAATTTATAAAATGAATAATATATGTGTCAAATAATGTTCTTAGTCTTTTCTTCCTGTGGACTACTTTCTTTCTGTTTTCTTCCTGAGACTACAATAATTTACTTCCTGTTTTCTTCCTGAGACTACAATAATTTATAGAAATCAAATTAAATACAATTTATTGTGTAACCAAAATACCAATAATGCCCAAAAGAAAAAGAAAAAACTTAGCGTGTGACTTTTAATTATAAACAAGCCCGAAATACACCGGGACTCTTATTTTGAAATGTCTGTACTATTGCAGGCTAATCCTTCAGATTCTTACAATCGTCTAAAACATTTTATATAAAGGCCATAAAGTAGACATTGTAATAATTCATCAACTTGAGTTCATTAGCAATCGCTTGGCATAAATCTGCGCTTTTCATTGATTGTGAATCACTTTGAAGCAGTCTGAAGCGCTGTTGCGCGAGCTTGTAGAACGCGCAACAGCGCCGCCTTGTGACTTTGCAACATGCAGTGCCCATGGGAATGCTAGCGGGAGTAAACAGTTCTGACGCACACATAACGAGCAGGTACGAAACGACTAGTTATTCGATCGCGGATGGTTTCATTATCTTGCGCGGAAATAAAAGTATAAGAGGATAAAAAAATAGTAAAAGCAAAAATGTGTCTCCAAATTACTTGGGCGGCCGTTATTATACATGGGCGGCCCGCCCAAGTAAAGTCTATGTGTGGGAAGCACTGATTAGTAAATATCCTGATGCATCCAAACTTTATAATGGCAGTGAACAGGAAACAACGAGTATGACGCTAAAGAAAGTCCATCCATCCATCATAAACATACTCCACACAGCTCCAAGTTCTTATGAAGCGAAGCTATGTGTTTGTGTAAGAAAAATATCCATATTTGACAAGTTATAAAGTAAAATATCTAGCTTTCACCAGACCACCTTCCATATTAAAGGACGAAAGTGTAACGCCTCTCGCAGTTCAAAAAACGTACACTACACATCCTACGCCTTCTGTATTCAACTTACGCAAAAATGATAAAGCCATTATAAAGCTTTGACGCATCAGGATATTTATTAATATAACTTAATATAACTGATTGTGTATTTATCAGAAAGAATTAAAGTTAAAGTTAAATACACTGAGGATGGCTTGAGGGTGAGTAAATCTTGGGGTAATTTTCATCGAACTAATTCTCTAAGGTTACATTGTTGCAAGTCAAAACACATCCGCCCTGGACTAAACAGACTTTTACCCTGTTTCCCATCTCTACTCTAGGTACCGAAGACACCTTCATCATTAATTTTGTGTGTGACCAAAAAACCACGCCAGCTTCCCTGAGGTTTGTACATGAAGAGCTTGGCACAAGTACCCACAATGTGTTCTTTGAGCTTTACACTGCACTAGCCTGCCAGCCTGCTCCTGTGGATTGCCAAGTCACTGGTAAGTTTCCCATGCTCCATTTACTTACTAAAAACATGTTGGCATGAAGTGGAACTTGTGAGCGTCTTTCCTGTAATGAATATCTGAGTGACACAGTTTCTCAAATGAGAATAAATATAGGGCGGGACTTGATTTTGTCAGTGGGGAATGGGATGGTTGTGGTTTACAATTGCTGTGATGTCATGTGAGTGACAGGTTATTCTGCCCTCATGCCAGTAAACACATCATCAGAGAAGAGATTTCACTGCAAGAGGGAGGGGAAGTTATTTTGTTTAAAGATTTTGAGGGCACGTGAATTAAAATAAATTATATACACAGATAATATATAAACACTGCATTATATTATAAACACGGCAATATTCCATAAAAACTAACAATTGTCCATTTTGATCTCATGGTGATTTTAAATCAGAGGAATGTCATTTCTGCACCACTATTATAACCAAACTCAAGCTGTTTCCCCTTGCATTTCCAGATTTACATGGTAGAGAGTATGACTTGGGTGACCTCAGCCTGGATGAAAAGTATTACGTTCCTCTGGACACCTCGGATCAGGCCCGGTATCAAAAGTTTTACATCAACGTGTGTAAACCACTGCCTCATGTACAGGGCTGCCCTGGTGAGTGTCTACGGACTCTTTGAGGTGTCATCCTGTTTCTAGCTTGGTTATTTTGTGATTGATTGGTTTGTTTGTAACTGACGAACAAGGGTTGGCGCAGTATTACCAGTCTGAATGACCACACAATAAACTAATAGACTTGTGTTGTTGGCAGCTGGAGCGATTGGAGCGTGTGGCCAGATCAATGGCAAGAATGTTAATCTAGGATATGTGCAGTCCAGCCTGCAGGCCGCACCAGATGGCTCCATCAGTATTGTTTATCTGAATGGGGACAAGTGCCGTTCAGGACATTACTCCACCCGAATCATCTTCCAGTGTGATGACAGTCCTGTAAGCAAGTGCATGGTTTCTCTCTTAAGCCCAAATAGGTGTCATTTTCCACAAATAAGAAACAAATTGGTGTCTCATTATATTTTTAATGAAATTAAAAGTAATTTCATAATCTTATTGGATTGATGGATGGATGGATGGATGGATGGATGGATGGATGGATATTATTTTAATGGCCAAAAATGTATTAGTATTTAGCTGTAGGCAAAAATCTCATTCCATATTCTTTTTTTTTTTGTAACCCTTTTATGGTTATTTTGGTGTATTTTATTTATTTAAACAAAAACAAAGGATCATAAATAAGATAAAACTTATGTCTCACATTTAAAAAAAAAAAAAAAAATCAGTAAAATTATTATTAGTATTATTATTATTATTATTACTATTATTCTTTGAAAGAAATTCATACTTTTATTCAGCATGGACACATTAAATTGATTAAAAGTAACAGTAAAGACATTTCTAATGTTACAAAAAAAACATATATATATATATATATATATATATATATATATATATATATATATATATATATATATATATATATATATATATATATATTATTATTATTATTATTATTATTATTATTATTATATTTATATATTATTATTACTATTATTCTTTGAAAGAAATTCATACTTTTATTCAGCATGGACACATTAAATTGATTAAAATTGACAGTAAAGACATTTCTAAAAAAAAAAAAAAAAAAAAATATATATATATATATATATATATATATATATATATATAGAATAAATATAGAATATATATTATCAACAATTTAATATCAAATTTGATGAATAAAAAATTCCTGTGATGAATAGAAGGCTCAAAATAAATACAGTATGTATATATATATATATATATATATATATATATATATATATATATATATATATATATATATATATATATATATATATATATATATATATATATATATATATATATAAAACATGAAAAAATCTACACTAATAGAACAAATCTAAACAAATTTGGTACTATTTCTGGAAAGTGTCTCATGTATTTAAGATTTTTATGGGGAAGCCGTTAACACATTTTTCTTACCTCTATTAAAAGGGTGCACCCATGTTTGATCGCAAAGACGGCTGCGAGTATGTTTTCATCTGGAGAACGTCAGAAGCTTGCCCAATCAAAAGAGTGCAGGGTGAGATGAACTGCCAATTCCTTTTCAGGACTGTGATCAAACACTCTTGCTTTAACTCAATGTATTTCTTGTTCTTCACAGGTGAAAACTGTAAAGTCAAGGACCCCAAGAGCGGTTATGAGTACAATCTCACGCCGCTGAGCGGAAAGGACTATGTTGTGAAGGGTTTGGGTTATGAGTATCACTTTGCAGTGTGTGGCCCCATTACATCCTCGGTCTGCCCTCACGGTGCCAACAACGCTGTGTCCTCCTGTCAGGTTGAGGGCCAAACACACAGGATAGCAGGTGAGTTATTTATTTATTTCATTCAGTATCAATGCTGAGCTAGTAAGCATTTTGTATTTTTTTTTTTTTTTTCATATTTAACCTTTCCCGTGCTCCTTTGCAGGGCTAGCCAATCAAAACCTCACATTTGATGATGGTGTTATCATGATCAACTACACAAATGGGGAAACATGCCACAAGATCTACGAGAGATCCACGGCTATTCTCTTCTCCTGCGACCACAGCAAGAATCCTGTGAGTTCCTTGCAGCCAATGAACAAGTTTTATTAAAAAGTTGAATTAATTTCCTAAATGATTTGTTTTGTTTGTCAGGGTAAGCCAGAGTTCATAAGAGAAACTGCAGACTGCACATATCTGTTTGATTGGCACACAGCTTTGGCCTGCCCTTCCTTCAAAACCACAACCTGCTCTTACAAGTGAGAGAAACTTTCTAGCTGATGTATTTGCATCTAACACATAATACAACTGTCTAAATCATCTATAAACTCCTTTGGCAGCGATGGCAATGGCCACTCCTACGATCTATCCTCTCTGGCCCTGCACAAATCTAATTGGATGATCTTGCCAGAAAAAAACAATACAACCAATAATCAGAAGCAGCGTTACTATATCAATGTGTGCAAGTCTCTGGTGCCTCAGACCGGTGAGTAGCAGCAGCACAGCTGGAGCATATTGACCAATCAGCATAGTTTTAATAACTGGTATTTGTCTCAGGGATGTGGAACTGCCCATCTAGCGCTGCGGCCTGTCTGAAGAACGGAGACGAGTATGTGAATCTGGGGGAGGCAGAGGAGGGACCACAGTGGGACAAAAACATCCTGATTCTGAAATACACCAACGGACAAGCCTGTCCTGATGGCAAGAGAAAACGGACCACCATTATTCGCTTCAGATGCGACCCTGACAAAGTGGTCTGTAATTATTTAGGCATTTAAAGATTAATATACTTGATTACTTGATTAATACTTGATTAATATTTGTGCTGTCAAAATGAGCATGTTACATTTGGCCTATGATTACGCTTTTCTTCATGTAAATGCTTTTAAACCATTTAAGTGCCACAAGACAAGCGAGAACGCGCTGTCTGTGAATGTCGTGTGCACAGAAAGGCACGCACCAGTAGCCTATCGAGTTCTCTTTTGCGCTTGAACAAACAACACCACAGAATTATGCCAAAATGTCAGTTTTGTTGAGTATTATGATAAGAACAGTCTTAAATGAGTTAAATAACGTCAACTTCAAGAGTTGTGAGAAAATGAGATGCGCGTCAGATCAGCCATGTTCGGCAGCGCCAGTCACAGCAGTCTAATAAACCAGTGCTGTGAAGTCTGTCATTTAATGTGAATCAAAGAAAATTGTAGCTTAATCTTATATTTCATTTAAAATTTTAGATTAATTTTATAATATCTAATAATCCATATTTAATTTATAATTTATGCAGTAAAGACTGTAAAGTGTTTATAACTTTATTCAGTGTATTTCTGTATATTTCCTAGCTGTTAGACAGGTAGGAAGGCCACATGTAAATATGACACTTATTATAATGGGTTTATGTAAAGATTGTTTTAAGTTCACTTAAATTAAATTTTTTTAATTTTTTTAAAAGCTTAATAAATGTTGGAATTGATAGCTTTTATTTACACTGTAATGTTAAATGTCTATAATTAATGTTTTAAAAAAAATCTATTTCATAGAGACATCAGTACCAGTATTAGTATCGGTGACACTGGCCTTCATTCATAAATAGATGGCATTAAACAAATATTTAAAATATACTGTGTTTAAGTTGTTTCTACATTAATTTGAGGGTAACTGTGAAATTATTACAATATAAAAATACTAAAAAAAATGTTTTTAATCTAGATTAATTACAGAAAAAATGTGAAATTAATGAGTTAATTTTTTTAATCGATTGACAGCACTTATATTTATATTTATTTATATATATATATTTATATTTATATATAATATATATTTATTTACAGCGCTGTGGAAAAGTCTAAGGCATGTTTCTAACCTGCCTAAGACTTTTGCACAGTACTGTGTGTATGTATGTATGTTTTTACCATATTTTTATTCAGAAAGGTTGTATTAAATTGATCAAAAGTGACAGTAAAGACATTTAAAATGTTGCGAAAAAGTTCTATTTAAAATAAATGCTGTTCTTTTGAAGAGTCTTAAAAGTCTTAAAAATATTTAGGACAACTGTTTTCAACATTGATAATAATCATAAATGTTTCTTGAGCAGCAAATCAGCATATTCGAATGATTTCTGAAGGATCATGTGAAACTGAAGTCTGGAGTAATGATGCTGAAAATTCAGCTTTGATCACCAGAATAAATTACATTTTAAAATGGAAAACCGTTATTTATTTCACAATATTACTGTTTTTGCTGTATTTTTGATCAAATAAATGCAGCCTTGGTGAGCGCAAGAGAATTCTTTCAAAAACATGGGTTTTAAAAAAAATTCTTACTGACCTAAATTTATAATTACATATAAATAATCATAATTGCAATTTTAAAAGATTTTTCTATTTTTCTTTTATTTCTGTGTATATGTATGACATATTATACAGTGGGCATAATGACACCTGTCTGTCTGCAGGAATCTAAACCCACTCTGATCACGGCACTGGAGAACTGTGTGTATACCTTTGTGTGGTTCACTGCTGCAGCCTGTCCTCTCAACAGCACTGAGCATGGAGACTGTAAAGTCACAAATCCAGCTACAGGTGAGTCACTCACTTGAGCGTCAGTCACTCAGAATACACTATTACTCACATGACCACTCAGAACCAGAACAGCTGAATCATCTTATCCAGACACTTCCTGTCTGCTCATAACAGCGTCTTGTATGTGGTACATGTCTGTTTTTTCCAGATTTTTATCTGTCATGGGCAAGTAATAAATGTATGCACTACAATAAAATATTTGGGACATATCATTAATGATGAAATGGGTGATGATGAGGATATGTACAGGCAGCACCATATGCTTTATACCCAAGCCAATATGTTAGTAAGAAAATTTGATGTGTTTAAGATATACAGATTAAGATATACAGTGGCATGAAAAAGTATGTAAACCCCTTGCTGAATCTGTGAAAATGAGAATTATAAAATAATAATAATAATAATAAAATAAGAGGGATAATAAAAAATGCATGTTATTTTTTGTTTAGTACTGTCCTGAGTAAGATATTTTACATAAAAGATGTTTGCATTTAGTTCACAAGACAAAACAATAGCTGAATTTATTAAAATAACCCCATTCATAAGTATGTGAACCATTGATTCTCAATACTGTGTGTGGTTACCTGATGATCTACGACTGTTTGTTTGTTTTGTGGTGGTTGTTCATGAGTCTCTTGTTTGTCCTGAGCAGTTAAACTGAGCTCTGTTCATCAGAAAAATCCTCCAGGTCCTGCAGATTCATCAGTTTTCAAGCATTTTTCCATATTTGAACCCTTTCCAGCAGTGACTGTATGATTTTGAGATCCATCTTTTCACACTGAGGACAATTGAGGGACTCAAACTCAACTATTAAAAAAGGTTCAAACATTCACTGATGCTCCAGAAGGAAACACGACGCATTAAGAGCAGGGGGGTGAAAACTTTTGAATTCAAATATCAAGGTAAATTGTACTTAATTTTTCTGCTGGGAAACATGCAAGTATCTTCTGTTGCTTCCGAAGGGCAGTACTAAATGAAAAACAATGATATTTAAACAAAATAAGAAAAATTGTGACATCTTCATCCTGTTCAAAAGTTTTCACACCCCGACTCTTAACGCATCGTGTTTCCTTCTGGAGCATCAGTGAATGTTTGAACCTTTTTTAATAGTTGTGTTTGAGTCCCTCAATTGTCCTCAGTGTGAAAAGACGGATCTCAAAATCATTCAGTCACTGCTGGAAAGGGTTCAAATATGCGAAAATCCTTGAAAACTGAAGAATCTGCAGGACCTGGAGGATTTTTCTGAAGAACAGAGCTCAGTTTAACTGCTCAGGACAAACAAGAGACTCATGAACAACCATCACAAAACATAAAAACAGTTGTGGATCATCAGGTAACCACACACAGTATTGAGAATCAATGGTTCACATACTTATGAATGGGGTTATTTTAATAAATTCAGCTATTGTTTTGTCTTGTGAACTAAATGCAAACATCTTTTATGTAAAATATCTTACTCCGGACAGTACTCAACAAAAAATAGCATGCATTTTTTATTATCCCTCTTATTTTATTAAAATAATTTTCATTTTCACAGATTCTGCAAGGGGTTCACATACTTTTTCATGCCACTGTACCTTTTTAGAATATTCTGTACCTCTTTTTATACTGCTCCTTTATGGGTCAACTTTAAAAAAAAAGTGAGCTTATGTAAGCTTCAGACTGCCTACAATGATTGTGTGAGAATTCTTTTGAAAAAACCAAGGTGGAGCAGTGCAAGTAATCTGTTTTGTATGTCAAGAGTAAGAACTTTTATGGCTTTAATGAGAAATCTGATGTATAAATTATTTGTCGGTTGGATAATTCACAGAATGCTATTATGCTGTTGTCGAATCCTAGACAAAGTGTGATCTGATACCTGTCATCTATGAGAAAATATTGGTATAATTGTCTTTTTAAAAATTGTCTTTTTATTTTATTTTTATTTTATTTTATTTTATTTTATTTTATTTTATTTTATTATTTTATTTTATTTTATTTTATTTTATTTTATTTTATTATTTAATTATTTAATTATTTATTTGGTATGTTTTCTAATGGACCTTGAGTCCGGAAATAAAGTTGAATGAATGAAAAATGAATGTTGCATATAAATAGCCTAAAATACAGGGAATGTGTTTTCACATATTGCTCAAATGTAAGCTCTTGCATACTGCTTTTATTTTTGTCCCTGAATCAATCTAAGATGTACTGTGTATGTGTTGGGTCTCCACAGGTCATCTCTTTGACCTTAACGCCCTCAGTCGAACAGGTGGTTATACAGTCTATGATCCCTTGGCCCATAGGAAGATGTTCAGACTGAACGTGTGTGGAGAAGTAGCTAACGTTGGATGTGCACCTGGAACAGGTTTGTTTCCCTTTGTGCCCGTCATTTAGTGAAAAATACCTCTTGATTATTTTTAAGTAGAACTTTGCAGTCGATAGGGCTTTCTCACCAGTTATAGTTATAGGATGGTAATGTTAAGATGTTTCTTTTGCTGCAGCTGTGTGCATCAAGGAAACTCAAACGGCCATAAGTGGCGGAAAAGCCTCAAGGAAGCTGGTCTATAAGGATCAGGTGGTGGAGCTTACCTATGAGGATGGAGACGTGTGTGCCGCTGACCCTTCCCTCAAACACAAGAGCATCTTCAGTTTCGTCTGCAAGTCTGAGGGAGGAGGTACGGATGAACCCGTGCTGGTGTACTCACGTGACACCATTTGCACTCACTTCTTCTCTTGGCACACCCCTCTGCTCTGCGAAGAACAGGTAATGGGAAGTCTTTTAACTTTAAATCCTCTAAACCTCATTTCATTTGAACCTGCAACATATTTAGTGTATCTTTTCTGCAGGTGAAGTGCTCAGTTTGGAACGGAACCAACCAGATTGACCTGAGTCCTCTGATCCATCTCACTGGTTACTACAAAGCTATTGATGAAGATGTAGACAGAGAGAAGTCTCCTGACTTCTACATCAACATCTGCCAGCCCCTTAACCCCATCCCAAAGGTCAACTGTCCTCCAGGGGCCGCTGTGTGCATGGACCCTGCTGATGGAGATCCAATTGTGAGTACATGCATGAGCAGTGAATTCCACTTTCCTTGCTTTTGATGGATGGATGATGGATTGTAGGGAAGCACCGATACCACTTTTTCCAGAATGAGACTGATACCGATACCTTAATTTTTGGTACTTTGTTATCGATACAGAGTACCAATACCTGTATTTTAAGTGCATTCATAATTTAATTCATTTAAAGGGTTAGTTCACAGAAAAATGAAAATTCTGTCATTAATTACTCTCCCTCATGTCATTCCTAACCCGCAAGACCTTCGTTCATCTGCAGAACACAAAATAAGATATTTTTGATGAAATCCGAGAGGTATAGGACTCCTCCATAGACGTTAAAGGTCCAGAAAGGTACTAAAGACATCGTTAAAACAGCTGCCGTTCTGACGTGGAACCTGGAAGCGCTGGACGTAAACAGCATAAGAGAATGACACAGAAGATATTGTTGAATAAGGTCATTATTTTTGTTTTGGTTTTGCGCAAAAAGTATTTTTGTCGCTTCATAACATTAAGGTTGAACCACTGTAGTGACATCAACTGTTTTAACAATGTCTTTAGTACCTTTCTGGACCTTGAAAGTGGAGGTTAAAATGCTTTCTTTGGACGAGTCATATACCTCTCGGATTTCATCAAAAATATCTTAATTTGTGTTCCGAAGATGAAGTGAGTAATTAATGACAGATAATTAATGACATCATTTTTCGGTGAAATAACCCTTTAGTTAAATAATATAGTATCGTTAGTTTAATTAATAGCCAATATGTTACGGAGGCCATCTCAAACTACATGCAAACCTTAGAACTACATGCACTTTAAATGTCACAAATTAGATGAAGAATGTTCATACTATCAGTTTTGGCTTTGCTCAAATAGAGTCAAGATGAATATGAATAATGTCATGAAGTATTTTTCATTACTGATACAGAGGGACCAGGGGTTGGTATTGCATCTATAGTGTAGTCTATAGTGACATGTTTGAATCAGAAAAAGGTGCCCTAGAATTAAAAATTGAATTTATCTTGGCATAGTTAAATAACAAGAGTTCAGTACATGGAAATGACATACAGTGAGTCTCAAACACCATTGTTTCCTCCTTCTTATATAAATCTCATTTGTTTAAAAGACCTCAGAAGAACAGGCGAATCTCAACATAACACCGACTGTTACGTAACAGTCGGGATCATTAATATGTACGCCCCCAATATTTGCATATGCCAGCCATTCAAGACATTACACAAGCCAGTATTAACGTCTGGATCTGTGCACAGCTGAATCATCAGACTAGGTAAGCAAGCAAGAACAATAGCGAAAAATGGCAGATGGAGCAATAATAACTGACATGATCCATGATATCATGATATTTTTAGTGATATTTGTAAATTGTCTTTCTAAATGTTTCATTAGCATGTTGCTACTGTACTGTTAAATGTGGTTATAGTTTCTTACTGTATTCACGGAGACAAGAGCCGTCGCCATTTTCATTTTTAAACACTTGCAGTCTGTATAATTCATAAACACAACTTCATTCTTTATAAATCTCTCCAACAGTGTGTAATGTTAGCTTTAGCCACGGAGCACTATCAAACTCATTCAGAATCAAATGTAAACATCCAAATAAATACCATACTTACGCGAAAAGACATGTTGCATGACGAACACTTTGTAAAGATCCATTTTGAGGGTTACATTAGCTGTGTGAACTTTATGCTGTTTATGCTGTTTAAGGCAAGCATGAGCTCCATGGGCGAGGGAGCGCCAGAATTAAAGGGGCCGCAGCATGAATCGGTGCATAGTTAATGATGCCCCAAAATAGGCAGTTAAAAAAATTAATTAAAAAAAATCTATGGGGTATTTTGAGCTGAAACTTCACAGACACATTCAGGGGACACCTTAGACTTATATTACATCTTGTAAAAAAACGTTCGATGACACCTTTAAATTCAGTGTGGGCTTTTCCTTTCTGTGCAGGACATCGGACGAATCACCTCCCCTCCTCGCTATAACAACAACACCAACGAGGTGGAGATCACCTTTAACAGCACGACCATCTGCCCTTCTGACCGCAGCTCCAACTACTCCTCCAAGATCATTTTCACCTGCCAGAAAGGGGCAGAGCTGGTAAGAGATCAACCCAAACCTTAGTTGGAGTCATAAATTGTCAAATGCAATAGAGTTGTTGTTGGTTCAGTAAGTAAGTGTTTGTTTTCCATGAACAGGGTTCTCCCCGCATGATCCGGGCACAGGACTGTATGTATGTGTTCGAGTGGGCCACTCCTGTGGTTTGCCCGGAGACCGTCACAGCAAAGGGCTGCAAGCTGACCGTCTCCCAACTGCATTACACCTTTGACCTCTCAGCGCTTTCAGGGCCCATTCAGGTAATGATGAGATGAGGACGTTTCTCAGAAAACAAAGACTGAATATTTTAAATGTGTACACTAACAAATCTTACAGACACCAAAAATAGTAATGTTTATGAACAAAGTCTCTTTTGCTCACCAAGACTACATGTATGTGATTAGTTATGTAAGTTTTCAATTTGAATAAATTTTAAAATGTAATTTATTCCTGTGATGTCAAAGCTGAATTTTCAGCATCATTACTTCAGTCTTCAGTGTCACATGACCCTTCAGAAATCATTCTAATATGCTGATTTGATGCTCAAGAAACATGTCTTATTATTCTCAATGTTGAAAACAGTTGTGCTGCTTCATATATTTGTGGAAACTGTGCTACATTTTTTTCAGAATGCTTTAATGAATAAAAAGCTCAAAAGAACAGCATTCATTTGAAATGGTAAAGACATTTATATTGTGTGTTTTTTAGGTTCCTAGAAGCTCTGACTCCTTTACAATCAATGTGTGTGGGACTGTGGCAGACACAAAATGTAAAGACAGCGCAGTATGTCTGATCTCCGCTGACTCTGCGGCTTCATACGGGAATAGCAAAATCATGAACTTAAACTATAAGAGAGAGGACCAGGATGTGATCATGCAGTATAGTGGAGGAGACACCTGTCCTCAAGGTAAGACAGACCTACTGAATCACTCTAAAAACCTAGTGAACTAGACAGCATTTTAAGGCATAATAGGTGGACTTTTGGCAGATAGTCTGTTCCAGAAGATAATAATTGTGATGCCTTGTAAGTTACCAAGCTCAAAATCTAAGATGGAAGAATTCACATTTTCCCTAAATGGTTAAAATTTGTTTATTGTGTTTTTAGTTACAGATAAAGATGAAGTGTGCACTTTCCCCTTTAACTTCCATCACAAATCTTATACTGAGTGCACAACTGAAGGCAGGACTGACGGAAAGAAGTGGTGTGCCACTACAAGCAACTATGACAAAGATCAGAAATGGGGCTTCTGCTCTGATGGTACGAATCCCTGACAGACTAAAACCTCATACTTTTTTGGGATAAAGCAACTGGACAAGCTATATTTATTTATGTAAAAAGAGCTTTTGTTCATTTCTTTTCTTTTTTTCTTTTTTTAAATGAATGGATTCAGTTCCTTGTTAAGGAAAGAAAAAGTTTGTAAATAAACTAAAAAAAAATTACATTAAATAATATAAAATACATGAATAATTTATGTAAAAAATATGTATAATTGTGTTTACAAAATGTAATTTTTTTTTAAATGTAAATAATTTTACATTTTACAAAATTACATTAGGTTTTATTTAAATAAGTAATATTTAAAATCTAATTTAATTATTAGGTTCACAATTTGGCAGCACATTACATGAACATTACTTAAAAGCACTATGAAACAGTTGTGATCATCATTGTAACATGTTTTTGTCTTACCCTGATTTGCTATGGTAAGCATATTGTAAGTGTTTATATTTTAAATCTGACGGCATGGTTTTCATGTCTCGTCATATCCATATATAGAGAAAAGTTGCTCCGGCTAGTTTGATGGACGTATATTGTGGGAGTGGCATCGGTTAGTTGTTACAATGAATGAGAAAGTTTGACGTGGAGTGCGTTAAATCTCGAACGTCCGGGGAATCACCCGTTTTAAACAAATGCCGAATATAGGAGCTTCTGCTTGCAAAAAGAGAACGCAACAGAGCCAGTAATAAAACAAGAATCAACATTAGCTTGGCTTTTCAGAGATAGAGAGAAGTGATTGATTTGAAATGTTGTAAAAGTGACACGGAGAATGCATTATTACTCAGCAGGTGAGTAAGGTATTTTTTTTGAACCGGTAAATTGCCATATGTAGCTCTCTAACAGTTCATTGTAAAGCATTATCTATTGTGAAGGGTCATTCATCCACAAGCACAACCAAAACAATGTTCTTCTGCAAAATGCATGCAGTTTTGTTTTCGTTTTTTAACCGCTAGAGGGCCAAAAGTTACATAATGTAATCTTTTTTTAAGATTTAAACAAGAAATGTGTTTCTGTCTGTACTTGACTTAAGGGCTATTTTAAGGTATTTTTATTTGTGTGTGTGTGTGTGTATTTCACAGCACTAAGAGGGAAGCGTCAGTCGTCCATTTTGTTCTCGTGTGACCCAGCGGCGGGCCGTGGAAAACCCGAGCTGATGAGCGAAACCCAAGGGTGTTCTGCCACCTTCCAGTGGCGAACGAATGTGGTGTGCCCACCCAAAAAGATGGAATGCAAGCTGGCAGGACAACACCAAACTTACGACCTGCTCACCCTCTCTTCTCTTACAGAGCCCTGGAAATTTAGCCACGGGGATGATTCGTGAGTCTCACACCTGTTGTTGTGTTTAATTTCATTTGACCCTGTTGAAGGATGTGATTGTACAATCTTGTTTGTATTTTTATTAGTTATGTTGGTTTGATTAGGCTGATATTAGAAAAACATAATATCATGGTTTTTCCCCCTTTTTTTTATATTCTGTCTGAAATTCTTTCAATTTAAGGTGTCTGATTTTATATAAAAGTAATCATTTACTTCTATTAGTGATTTGAATATATTTTTTTACTTTTCCAAAACTTTTCCAAAGCTTTAACAAAAAAGTTTAGTTAATTAACATTAACTTTTTCCACCAAAATAAATAACTAAAGTAAAAAAAATTATTTTTATTAATAAAAATAGAAATATATAAATAAGTTACATTTAACCTAAATATACACATTTATAAATGAACATTAACATCCAAAAACAATTATTTATTTATTTATTTATTTTTATTTTAATGGCTGATTATGGTACAATATCTAGAGATCAGAGTGTCTGAAAGTATATCCAATATAAAAATATATTATACTAGTTTATAAGTAAGATATACATACAAAATGTGTTGTTGGTTTTTTTTTTCTAAAAATGATATTGACCTATATTTTTAGCAGCCATCCCAGTAAAAAAAAAAAAAAAAATTTACAGGTATTAGTATCAGCCCAAATTTCAATATCTGTGCATGTATTTTGTTTTTGTCCACGAACATACATTTCTGTACAAATCGGTGGAACTTGGACACAATTTATTTAATCAGTAATGAAACAATGGTAAAATATTGCACCTGCATCTGATCAGTATGTATGAAATTCACAATTGTACTATTTGTTCCCACAGGTACTACTTAAATCTGTGCCAGGCCATCCATGGAGGCCAGCCAGGTTGTGCTGCGGAAGCCGCCGTGTGTCGCAGACGTGCCGGCGGGAAGACCGAGACTCTGGGCCGTGTGCACACGCAGACCATGGAGTTAATCGGTAAGTGCTTTTAAACCTTCTCTGACGTAATTATTGTTTTGTTGGCTTCTCATCAGCTTATATTTTCTTTAGATGGAAAGATCCTGGTCAATTATTCCATGGGTGATGAGGTGTGTGGACCCAATCGACCAGCCAAAACAATCATACAGCTGAAGTGTGGCAGCACAATGGGTCATCCCAAATTACTATTTAAGTAAGTTATGAGTAACTTGGCATGAATGGATTCTTACCATGTGGTGCTGGTGTTTTAATTCTGTTTAAGTTGGCATGAATTTGAAGTTGCGATAGTCTTACCCATTGTGACGTGTGTCCAAGTAAAACGGCTTTCTTAAAGGGATAGTTCACTCAAAAATGAAAATTTAATGTTTATCTGCTTAGCCCCATGGCATCCAAGATGTAGGTGACTTTGTGTCTTCAGTAGAACACAAATGATGATTTTTAACTCAAACCGCTGCCGTCTGTCAGTCAAATAATGCATGTCAGTGGGAACTTCGTCTATAAGAGTAAAAAAAACATGCACAGACAAATCCAAATTAAACCCTGCTGCTCGTGACGACACACTGATGTCCTAAGACACGAAACGATCGGTTTGTGCGAGAAACCGAACAGTATTTATATCATTTTTTTACCTCTAAAATACCACTATGTCCAACTGCCCTGCACATCCGGTTAGTGAGGTCTGAATGCGCTCTGACAACGGAAGTGATGTCTCGCACTAATTGAAGCAAAGCGCGAGACATCACTTCCGTCATCAGAATGTGTTTTTTGACCTCACTAACAGGATGTGCAGGGCAGTTGGACATAGTGGTGTTTTAGAGGTAAAAAATTATATAAATACTGTTCGGTTTCTTCTCAGGCAGGGATTCATAGAGATTCATTTATTTGCCTTTGTGTGTTTTAGGGAGGATAAAACAGCCTGTGAGTTCTGGGTGGAGTGGGAGACTCGAGCTGCATGTGCTGTAAAGCAGGTGGAACTCGAGATGGTCAATGGAACCATCAAAATACCAGAGACAGGAGCCATGTTCAGCCTGGGGGCGCTTTATTATACGTGAGTATCTCTCAATCCTCCTGCTTCGACTCTTTCCCCGCCATTGACGAGTTATCTCATCATTTGTGGGAGAAACGCTTCCCCGCCATTGATGTAATGTTCTTGCTTTCCATGTTTTCACTGAGATACGCTAGGGGGCGCTATCACATGTCCTCTGTACAAGTACAGTATCTCCAGATCAAAACGCATGTGAAGATGAAACAAGCAATCATATGCATATGTACAATAACGCGATCATGGCATTAAACAGCATATAAATCAAAACTGAATGAAATGTTGACCCAGGATGAGCTGCAGGACTGTGCAAGCTTTGGGGGTGTTGATGGACTCAATCTACTTTATCTAGTTATTTGAATGAGATAAACAGTGTTTTATCTGTCCCCAGTTTCCACAACGCCACAGGAGACAATCGTTCCAATGGAGATCACTATATCTACCACATCCAGCTGTCAGGCATCACCGACAACTCCATTTCCAAGTGCATCGGTGCCAATATCTGTCAGGTCAAGATTAATGACAGTTACCGCAGGAAAATTGGTTCTTCCAGCAAAGCCAAGTATTATATCAAAGGTGAGAGGAATTCTATAAGGAACCATATCGGGAATTGCAATGTGTTTTAATGTTAGGACAGATAAAGGGCAAAGTGGGGTTTATTTCCTTTATTTGTTTGTCTATTTATTTATTTTTATGTATAAATTCTGTTTGGAACAACACAAATAGAAAAAAAATATTTCTGCAGTTTTTTTTATTTTATTGAATGAATTTTTGGTTTGCGACAACACAAAATGGCAAAAATATTTTAAAATATATATTTTATATAATTTAATTATAAATTATAATTTAGAATTGATCTTATTAGATATAATTTTTTTTTTTAAATAAAATATATTTTATATAATTGAATTGCTTTTTCAATATTTGTTGTCAGATGGAATCCTTGAAGTCTTGGTACCGTCTGAATCCGTATGTGGACGAAACGGAACCAAAACAGTTTCTTCGGCCATCCTGTTCCACTGCAGCCCAACAGCAGGAGAGGGTATCCCAAAATTCTTGCTGGAGACGGATGGCTGCCAGTATCTGTTTGTTTGGTACACCTCCACCATTTGTGAATTTTTGTGAGTATCACAAAGCCTAAACATATTTCCAGACAGTTCTGCCACAGAGATGTGTTAGCAAAGGAAGTTTGAGTAAAGTACGTTGGTTCTCCTACAATTCATCCAGCTCCATGGGCCCACGCAGTACTGATGGAGGGGAGGAGCATCCTGGATTGTCTGGGCGGAGTCAGGCTTTAGGGGCGGTGCTTAGCCTGCTGTTGGTTGTGCTCACAATCTGTTTGCTTGTTCTCTTGCTGCACAAACGAGACAGGAGGTAAATGCAACTTACATTAATTTGTGATAATATATATATATATATATATATATATATATATATATATATATATATATATATATATATATATATATATATTTGTATTTGTATTTATATTTATATTTGAGCTGCTTAAAATTTATTTATATATTTTTAGGCAACTTGTAATGCAGAAAGTTTCAAGCTGCTGCAAGAAAGGAAATCCAGTATCTTACAAGTACTCCAGGGTAACGTTTTATCATTTTTAAAAAATTTTTGTAAGTTTCAAAATGAGTCTAAGTTGAACAGAATGAGCATGTGCCTAACTCTCTTTGTCTTTGTTCCTCTCTCTCTCTCTTTAGGTGAACACAGATGAAGATGGATGTGAAGATGAGACTGAATGGTTGATGGAGGAGACCGGGACGCCCACGCGGGAGCCTCAAGAGAACGGTCACATCACCACCAAACCCGTCAGCGCAGACGCCCTGCGTTCCTTCTCCCTAGACGAGCAGGACAGCGAGGACGAGGTACTCACAGTCCCAGGGGTCCGAATTGCCCCTTCATCGTCCACTTCCTCACGGCTGCCGTCAGCTTTGCTGAAGTCAGAGAGCGACGAGGATCTGGTGGGGCTCCTGGTGGACACACGGAGCAGAAATAAGACCAGATACAGCAATAGAAACCAGAGGAAACCCCAGCCAGACCCTGATGACAGTGACGAGGATCTACTTAAAGTCTGAGGACATCAGGCAGCCGAACTGAACTTTTGAATGTCTCTGCCACCACGCTTTAAATGTTTAGTTGCTCCATTTTTGGTTTTCTAAAGGGAAATCTGTGAGCTGTTTTCGAGATGGCTTTCAAGAGCAAGTTGGACGATTCGTCCACTTAATAGACTCAATGCCTTCCTGACAAAAAAAGGGTTTAGTCATTTGTTTGTATGTTCGTTTTCCATTGATTTAGATTAATTGTGTACAGCGTCGTACGTAAATTCAGTCTCCCACAAACTTACAGAAATGGACTATATAGATTTTTTTATTGTTATTTAAAGATTTTTGGGTACTATTTTTTTTTTGTTAATTCACCAGCTCACTGGAAAAATACACTGTTTTATGAAATAATTATGATTGATTGTGGCAGATACAGTCAAAGACCTTTTCTAAACTACAATCTGAAGCAGTATTTCACATATCTTGAGCCATGTAGCACCGAATGGAGATTGATTCGCTTCGCCAAGTTCATATTTATAATCACAAACCTTCGAATATCACGCTTCGCATGTGTGTTCTGCGTTGGCGTTCACCTTTACGCTTTAGCAGCGTTCACATCCATTTGTCATTGGGTGTTTTGTGCAATGCTTTTGCCCCCTTGTTCTGCCAAAAAAGCATGTTCTACTTCTCCTACTAGAACATAGAGCGCAGACAGAGATTTAGTGCCATGAAAGAATGACATTGCATGTAAGACTGCAGCAGGCGGAAATTTCTCATCGCAATCAGAAGAAAAACGTCTCATAAATGATTAAAATCACTATGTGGTGTTTATTTGCGTTATTGTTCAATTTATGTAATTATATTTGTGGAACACTTTACAATGAGGTTGAATTTATTAACATTATTAAATATATCGGATATCATGAACTTATGGAGAAAAAATGAGAAGGGAGGAAAAATTATATTCAGTGCTTTTGCATTCACCCAAGAAAGTTGTGTTGTGTTCGCTTGCAAAACTTTTGTGATGAAAATGATGGGAAACTAATGAGGTGGCAGGAAAACGAGCAAGTGCAAAGTTTCTCTGGGAAACGCAAAATTTTTGTAAATGTTTTGCTAGAGAACGCAAAGGTTCTTGGGGAAAAGCAATTTTTTTTTTTTTTTTGTGAGGTTGCAAAAGCATTGAAATATAATTTTTATAATCACCAGTTCACCTTGGCTTCGTATGAACTACTAACAGTGAACAATTTTTTTTACAGAATTTATTAATCCACATTCATTTTCTGTTTATATGTTAAGTTCGTTCATAAAAAAATGAATGTTAATTTATACAACTTCAAATGTATTTGTAGCATTTACCTAGATTAATCATTCTGTAAAGGTATTGTTCATTGTTAGTTTGTGATATCTAATGCACTAATTAATGTTAACAAATTGAACTTTATTGTAATAATCGTTATTTTAATTTACGGTTTGCACAGAAGAAATCCGTGCCTATGAAAGAAGTCACATGTACGGCAAGCAGCAGAAAGCAGCACTTTTTCTGTTAGCATGAACAGTTTTGTTTCCAGTCACATTCATTGAATACAACACCCTGAACACCTGCGAATTTTATGCGTTTTATTTGCTGAATATGTTGTTTATCAGTTTCAGCTCACCTTTAATGTCCTGCTGACTAACTCGGTTTTAAGAAAGATGCATACATTTATGTGTAAAGTTGTGTTGCACGGTTTCTGTCAGCTCTTTGGAAATGATTTGCCAAATATGTTCTTCTCACATGGCAGTGAAGGTACAGTACAACAGGACATGGTTCTGTTTGACAGCATGTGTACAGTGTTTTTTCCACTCAGGCTCTAATAGTTTGTCTCATAGGCTTGTATTACCATCCATCCGTGTATTGCTCACATATATTTTTGCCAAATAAAGCCACATCAGTTCTGTATATCTGCTATAACTCGCTGCTCCTGAGACGGTACATCAAACTGAGGTAAAGCATGCCTGGGTGTCTCTTTAAGTACTTTGCACTTTGGTGGACTTTTTTTTCTTCTGTCCTTTAGGGCAGAAGGTGGACGGTATGCTTGATAGCTATTGGTCATCACGGGTTCCCCCTCTCCTTAGTAAAAAAAAAAAAAAATGTCTGCGACTGCTGTATGGGATATTGTATGGTACAGTTCTCTGAAATACTTCGAGTCCTGAGAATGTTTTTTTTTTTTCTTTCCTGTTAGAAGCTTTAGCTCTTCTCAGACTGTATTTGTCATGTTTTACAGCATCTTGTTTTTGGATTTTAATAGTTTATGCTGAGATATTCTGGCATTATTTCAATAAAACTATCAGCTCCTCGGCATGCATTCTTACTGGGAGTTATTGTGGTTTATCATATCGCTTCTTTAGCTAGTCTGAGGGCAGTACTGATTCTCAAGCAATTCACAGAACTAAACAAAATGATGGTGTCAGTGTGAATTTGGTCGAGTGTAATTTAAACACTGATTTATAGTTTTTTTATTCATATTTTGAATTTTATATTTATATTTTCAGTTTTCTTTTTAATTTTTGGGTTAATTTTTGCACCGATACCCGATTATTCAGAGTGTTATCTGCCAATAACGATACCAATAGTTTTGGGGTTATGCCTTTTATACCTTTTAAATTAGTGATAATTTCATTCTAATTAATAATTATTCATTATATTTTTAATTATTATATTTTGAAAGTAATGCAAATAACTTTTTTCTTTTCATTTTATCAACTTGTTTCACATTAAGTGGTATCAGTTATAAACAAACACATTACTCAAATTAATATTAAAGGGTTAGTTCGCCCAAACATGAAAATAATGTCATTTATTACTTACCCTCATGCTGCTCCACACCCGTAAGACCTTCGTTAATCTTCGGAACACAAATTAAGATATTTCAATTGAAATCCGATAGCTCTGTGAGGCCTGCATAGGGAGCGAGAGAGCAATGACACTTCCTCTCTCAAGATCCATAAAGGGACTAAAAACATATTTAAATCAGTTCATGTGAGTACAGTGGCTCAATATTAATCTTATAAAGCAACGAGAATATTTTGGGTGGGCAAAAACCTACTTATTTAGTGATGGCCGATTTCAAAACAAAGCTTCAGCAAGCATCGGAGCACAGATGAATCAGTGTCGAATCTGCTGTTCGGAGCGGCAAAGTCACGTGATTTCAGCCGTTGACACGATCTGAATCATGATTCGACACACTGATTCATTGTGCTCCGATGCTTCCTGAAGCAGTGTTTTGAAATCGACCATCACTAAATAAGTCGTTATTTTGTTTGTTTTTTTGGTGCGCCAAAAATATTCTTGTCGCTTTATAATATTAATATTGAACCACTGTACCCACATTAACTGATTTAAATATGTTTTTAGTACCTTTATGGATCTTGAGAGAGGAGGTGTCATTGCTCCCTATGGAGGCCTCACTGAGCCATCGGATTTCAATTAAAACATCTTAATTTGTGTTCTGAAGATTAACGAATGTCTTATGGGTGTGGAACGGCATGAGGGTAAGTAATAAATGACAGAATTTTCATTTTTGGGTGAACTAACCCTTTAACATATTAACTAAATTCTGAAGATTAAATTAATATTTCTTAACTTTCTGAATGTTAATTCATACAATTATGATATCAAACTGGTTTCTTAGCATTTTCTTTACACAAAGCACAAATTTTGTGCATTTTCCTGCCTTCATTTGATTGACAGGATATATCGGCCCTGACTATTGGCTGCCAAAGTCACATGATTTCAGTAAACCAGGCTTTGTCATGTCATAAGTGTTTTCAATTTTAATGGTTCACCACTGGGAGGCGTGACTTTGGCAGTTTGATTCACGCTCCAAACCATGATACGAAACAAAAGATTCATAAAGCTTCATGAAGCAGTGTTTTGAAATGGCCTATCACTAGATAGTGTTGAATAAAGTTATTTTGTTTTTTTTTTGGCACACAAAAAGTATTCTCGTTGCCTCATAAAATTAAGGTTGAACCACTGTAGTCACATGAACTGTTTTAAATATGTCTTTAGTAGCTTTCTGGACATCTGAAAGTGTTAATTATCCATCAGATTTCATCAAAAATATCTTAATTTGTGTATCTTAAAGTTTTATGGGTTTGGAACGACATAAGGGTGAGAAATTAATGACAGAATTTTTTGGGTGAACTAACCCTTTAATTTAACTTCAACTTTATTTCAGTATTTGCTATTGCAAAATTTCTATTAGTTTGTTTTTCATCTAATATTAAATAAGACTATTTTATATACATTTTTTAAATATATATTTTCAGTTTTCATTTTAATTTGTAGTTATTTTGTTGTGTGCTTTTGTCATTTATGTGCTTTATTATTTATTTTTTTACTATTTAGATTAGTTTTAATTTTTATCAGTTTTAGTTCAGGTTTAGTGTTTCCAGTTAGTAATTTTAGTGCTTCAGCTTGAACTTTTCATTTAGTTGTCAATGCAACATTTCTAATGTTTGTTTAGAGTTTTCCATCTCATATTTAGCTATATTTCAATTAAAAAAATGTAAAAATAATTTGTTGACGATAAACTGCTTTATAAACATGGTGAATTTTGAAGCAAGATTAGGGTTTAAGTGGGAAAAAGTGCCACTTTTTCCTCTCATTGGAAATAGGGGGAAATAAAATATAGATTCAGGGTTTAGTTAAATCAGTAATGGTTCAGTAAGTAGTCTTTGGCACTGTCATGAAACTTGCTGAATAGAAATTATACCGTGACAAATTGCACAACAGCCTTCAGATGTCACTGGGGTTAAATTGTAACTTTGTGGCCCCCGTCCCATCTCAGCATGTAATTGGTCAGTCACAGCACGAATATATCGAGTTTCAACCTCCTCTTGACTTTTGGTCCACCAGCTGTGGGTAAATACTGTGCGCCTCAACTTAACAGACCTCTTTCTAAAGCTGCGGACTCCTCCACTGCCAGGCGTACGTTGACCATGACCACTTTCGAAGACATCTTAGAGGAGGCCGGGCCATTCGGTCGGTGCCAAATGCGAATTTTTTCCATTTTCTGTTTGGTCTCCATACCGTTTTCTTTCGTCTATGTGGGGATTGTGTTCCAGGGCTTCACCCCAGAGCATTGGTGCCGTGACCCGGGCGTCAGTGAGATCCGGGAGAGATGCGGCTGGAGCCTTCAAGATGCACGCAGGGCCACTGTACCCCTGATAAACAGCTCCGCAGGGGTGGCGTACAGTCAGTGTGAGAGAATCGACATGGACTGGAACGCCACCAGTCTTACCTGTGACAATCCAGAAAGTGACTTTGTCCAGGCCCAGCTCTCTACGCTGCCTATGACTGGCTGTACAGATGGCTGGGAGTACGACTATGAAGGAAGACAGTCCTTCGTCACTGAGGTGAGTGGTGGTGGGATCACAAAACAAGACTTCTTTTGGTAATAATTGTGTGACTGAAAAGAACAAAATGTCTTATGAGACCCGTGTTTTGCAGTTTGATCTAGTGTGTGCAGACTCCTGGTATGTTGACATGTTCCAGGCCATGCTCGGTGTTGGTTTCTTAGTGGGCAGCATTGCAATTGGATACATGGCAGACAAGTATGACAGACACCTCCTTTTTTCTTCTTTTTTTCCATTATAACGTGGGTGTTTTAATGAGTCTTTCTTGACTTAGATAAAAAAATATCTAAAGCTCCTTAAAGAAGATACATTTTCTTGATAAGTACATCTGCCAGTGGTAAATGCACTCGTTTGAAGACATTCTCTGAAAACAAGTCCTAAGGCCCATTCACACCAAAGGACTTTTCACAGGATTCCATTTACCCGGGGTTTAGAATGCCCAGGGTTAACTATTTCAAGTGTGAAAAGCCCTCAATAGAGAGAACTATAATGATAAAGATGTTGTTCTAAAAATAGTTCTATATATATTATAGAATAGCAGAGTTAGCAGCAAAGAATAGCACACCACAACTACAACGATATGGCACAGAGGAACGATGATAAAACATTAACAGCCAATCAGAATCATCCTGCTTTAAGAGCTCGAGCATTTAACGGACAGACGACAAAACTGCAGCACGTGCTTGGAATAAAGAGAACGATATCGTCAGTTAGTGTGGATGTTAGTTAATATTGTTATAGTTATCTTTATGGTTATAGTTCTTGGTGTGAATGGGTCTTTAATATGACATGCTGTGTTGCTTCTTGAGTAAATTTGTGTTTCAAGGATTTTTGTTTTAGATTTTTTTTTAATTCAATGCAATCAAGATTCATACACTAAAGTTCAAAAGTTAAGTTCAGTATGATTTTTTTTAAATAAATCAATTTAATGCATAATTGCAGAATAAATTAATCAAAAGTAACATTAAAGACATTGATAATGTTAAAAAAAATCAATCCTAAAAAAGCAAATGTATCAGTTTCCACAAGAAAAATTAAAGGATTAGTTCATTTTCTAATTAAAATTTCCTGATAATTTACTCAACCCCATGTCATCCAAGATGTTCATGTCTTTCTTTCTTCAGGCGAAAAGAAATTAAGGTTTTTGATGAAAACATTCCAGGATTTTTCTCCATATACTGGACTTCAATGGAGCCCAAACGGTTAAAGGTCAAAATTACAGTTTACAGCGATCCCAGACGAGGAATAAGGGTCTTATCTAGAGAAACCATCACTCATTTTCTAAATTTTTAAAAAAAAATGTATACATTTTAACTATAAATGCTCATCTTGAACTAGGGCTGCGTTCCACTCCAGTTTCCCGCCAGAAGTGGGCACTCGTGCAACGTAAGCAATGACGTACATCCGAGTCAACGAGACCGAGGGAAGTTAGCGAGGGAAGGGCATTTAAAAACCGAACTGGGCTGCGTTCCACTCCAGTTTTAGACACGCACTCGCGAACTTCCCTACACACTTCCCCTCGGGGGAATCCCTGCCTCCATTTTGAAGTGCGTTCCACTTCGTGAAGTGGACGAGGGAAGTTTACATGGACAGACCCTCGCTCCCTCGATTTTAACCGAGGGAGCGAGTCTACTTCTCATGTACACTTCAGGCAGCTCCATAACCCACAATGCAACACGATTATGACGTCACCGCATATCGCGTTTAATTTACCCTACCACAAACAATTCTATGATATATTAATTATTTTTTTTAAACATTTAAAACACACATATATACATATAGAATGCTGTATTAAACAAATTTGTAAGGGGAAAAAATAAATAATAAATCAGCTCCGTTGCGGATTCCAAGTGATCAAGGGCTTAGGACATTCCAGTTCAGCCCATTGCAAAGGTTCCGCCAGAAGTGGGCACTCGTGCAACGTAAGCAATGACGTACATCCGAGTCAACGAGACCGAGGGAAGTTAGCGAGGGAAGGGCATTTAAAAACGAACTGGAACGCAGCCCTAGAACGCAGCCCAGCTCTCTTCTTCTTCTTCTTTATTAGAATTCTGACAGTGTAGGCACTGCTAAGTGTATTACTGCCCTCCACAGGTCAAAGTTTGAACTAAATTGTCATATACAATCTTCTAGAGGTAGTATATAACAATTAGTTCAAACTTTAACCTGTGGAGGGCAGTAATACACTTATCAGTGTCTACACTGCCGGAATTCTAATAGAGAAGAAGAAGAGAGCTAGTTCAAGATGAGCATTTATTGTTAAAACTTATTTTTAAGAAAATGAGCGATGGTTTCTCTAGATAAGACCTTTATTCCTCGTCTGGGATCGTGTAAAACGCTTTGAAGCTGCGATGAAACTGTAATTTTGACCTTCAATCGTTTGGGCTCCATTGAAGTCCATTATATGGAGAAAAATCCTGGAATGTTTTCATCAAAAACCTTCATTTCTTTTCGACTGAAGATAGAAGGACATGAACATCTTGGATGACATGGGGGTGAGTAAATTATCAGGAAATTTTAATTTAAAAAAGTGGACTAATCCTTTAAGCAGCAGCACAACATCAAAAATAAGAAGAAATGTTTCTTGAGCAGACTTCAGATTTCTGAAGGATCATGTGACTCAAGACTGGAGTAATGATGCTGAAAATTCAGCTTTGCCAGCTCAGGAAAAAATAAAAAAAAAATTTTAAATATAGTAATATTTCACAATTTGTTTGAATGTATTTTTTAACAAATAAATGCAGTATTGGTGAGCAAAAGAGACTTCTTTTAAAAACATGAAAATGCCTTGCCGACCTCAAACTTTTGAACGGTAGTGTGAATGTTATCAAGCAGTCTACAAAATGAAAACCAAATAATTTTTATTGGCATGGCAACATGAATATTTAAGTGCTTTTTCTTTCAGATATGGCAGAATGAAGAGTTTCCTCATGACCAACTTATTCATTGGAGTAACAGGGATTCTGGTGGCCACGTCTCCTAACTACATCGCCCTGCTGGTGTTCAGAGCTCTCTTTGGCTTTGGAGTGAAGGGTGGCTGGATGGTTGGATACGTGCTAAGTAAAATCATTTTTCAGTTTTAATCACACTTAAATGAAATATGTTTGTGTGTACAGCTAACTGTACTTTCGCAGTGATTGGATCAGTGAGTCTAGCTGCAGTGTTCTTGCATTAAGTGTTTACCGCGGTATCGGGATTCTTGATATCCTCACATCCAATAACTCTTATTTCTTGGCTGCAGTCACAGAGCTGGTTGGGGTGGAATACAGGAGAACGGTGGGAGTGACCTATCAGATGATCTTCAGCTTGGGCCTTCTCATCCTTCCTCTCTTAGCTTACTTCATACCAAACTGGCGCTGGCTACAGGTGGTCTTCACCATACCTTACATCTGTTTCCTGACTTACTATTGGTAAGAGCCTGTACATTATGTGTAATACACTTAGAGTCTTCAGGAGGCTGCATGTAATTGATTGTGTTTTCCAGATTTATTAGCTTGATTGTGTGCAATGTAAATATGTTACAATACAAATACTGTTGTATTTTACCCAGAACTTTTTATAGCACATATCTTCAAGATACACTACCATTCAAAAAAAAAAGAAAAAGTCAGTAACATTTTTTTTTTTAAGAATTTAATAATTTTTTTCAGCAAGGACTCATTAAATTGATCAAAAGTTACTGTAATGTGATTTATATTTAAATAAATGCTGTTCTTTCATCAAAGAATCCTGAAAAAAATGTATCATGGTTTCCACAAAAATATTAGGCAGCACAACTGTTTTCAACATTGAAAATAATAAGAAATGTTTCCTGAAATGTTCAGCATATTAGAATGATTTCTGAAGGATCATGTGACACTGAAGACTGGAGTAATGATGCTTTACCATCACAGGAATGCATTACATTTTACAATATATTAAAAACAGTTATTTTAAATTGTGATAACATTTCACAATATTACTGTTTTTACTGTATTTTGTGATCATATAAATGCAGCCTTGTTAAGCATAAGAGACTTCTTTCTAAAACATTATAAAAATTCTTATCAACCCGAAATTTTAAATGGTAGTGTATCTATTTGATGTGCATTTTCATCTGAAAATGTAATTTTTAGAGCATTTGGTCATGCAGTTCAAATGCAAATGTGATCTGCATTATACTGTAATATTTTAACATTATTATTATTCTCTCCAAAGTAACAACATGTTTGGTTTCTGGATGATCGCAAAGAACAATCTTTTCATTTAGGATACTGTATTTACATGCAGTTCAATATTTTTGGGTTACACTATGTTAGATAACTGTAGCCATGTTGCATTATTTAAATACACTTTTTCAGGTTTATACCTGAATCACCAAGATGGCTCCTCAGCCAAAACAAGAGAACCGAAGCACTGGAGATCACAAAAATGATAGCCAAAGAGAACAAGAAGACACTGTCCAAGAATTTTGAGGTACTAAATATACACATTAATGAAGAGCATAAATTTAATACCAAACATCTCTTAAATGCCCAAATTTATCCATCAGACACTAAAGGTTGAAAACACAGACCCTGCCTCAACTGCTTCCTTCATGGACCTGTTCAAAACTTCCAAATTGAGAACATACACGTTCATCCTGAGTTTCAATTGGTACGTCAGATCCTAAACACCTCATTAAGCGCATTGGGGTGAACATTTATCTGTAACCTCTTGTTGTATCTCTGGGGCCATCACAGGTTCACCAGTGCTGTGGTTTACCAGGGTCTCATTATGAGGCTGGGAATCCTCGGAGGTAACGTGTATGTGGACTTTCTCATATCTGGAATCGTGGAATTGCCAGCAGCTTTCCTCATCCTTCTCACTATTGAGCGGATCGGGCGGCGGCTTCCATTTGCAACTGCGAATATCGTGGCAGGGGCGGCTTGCTTAATCACAGCATTCATCCCAGACAGTGTGTTACCATTTGTAGTTGTAGTTCAAATTGACTGAAAAATGAAGCTATATGTATGGTTACTTTAACCATGTATCTTCTACAGGTATGTTCTGGTTAAAAAGTGCTGTTGCTTGTGTTGGAAGGCTGGGCATCACTATGGCTTTTGAAATGGTAGTGTTTGTGAATACTGAACTATACCCCACTGTTATCAGGTGAGTTATATTGCAAAGTGAGCATGTTTATCCTTCATTATGCATCGCAGGTTGTATATAAAGTGAAGAATCAGCAGTGCTGGGTAGTAACTGATTACATGTGATCTGAATTATGTAAGCAGATTCCAAAAATGTAGTACCTGTAATTGACCCTTCGCCAGGAGTTTGAGTGACAGGCGATCTAACCAATCATAACGTCAAATCAGCCAATTTGTCCGATAAAGCAGTCAAGGAAGTTAGCAGATTAATGTAGGTGGACTTGAATTTGAAAAATGGTGTGTACTGACGTCTTTCCGCAATTGAAACAACATTCCTTGTGATGTTCAATCATGTTTATTTGATTTATTATAAATGAACTAGTAGGAAGAGATGATCGGTTCACGAGCCGCTTGAACTGAGGTGCTACAGCGATCTGTCACGACACATTAAAGAGCCACAAAATGGAATTTATTGTTTAAATTTCTTTAAAAATGACAAAATTTGAAATTTGAGACTGTTTCATATCAAAAGTAACCTGCTCTGTCTTGTCTGTCGACGTGTAGTCAGTGTCCTCTCTGCTCCGCGATGTATTTTTCACTCTGAGAACATGATGTGTGGCGAGAGATCGGCATGGCTTGTCGGACACAGCAAAAGTAACTAAAGGGGGTGGGTCTTTGCGAATTGTCAATTAGATTATATTACATTTTAAAATGCTCATAATCAGATTACAGTTACTTTATTATAGATTACATGATTACATATTATTCACACAATGGCAGTAAATGATCTTTTATTACATTTTATGCTCTTAAAATTTCCTTTCTAAAAAATCGTATTGTGTGTCATACCATTTAGCTTTGACTATATTCACAATTTAGAATGGCCATGTGAATGTCATGTAAATAAATTTGTGATGCTTCTAAATTGGGGGACAAAAGCATCTCTCATTTACCCCATATATGAGATGAAAAATTATGCAAGTTACTAAACACTGCTGATACTGTATACACTATTATTTGTTCATGTAATGCAGGAATTCCCAAACTTTTTTTTGTCACCCTTTTGAACTAAAATATTTACTTCTGATATTTTAAACAAGTTAGGTCAAAAGCAATCAAAAGGTAGTCTGAATACATTACCTAAAATGAGTAATCTAGATTACGTTACTGTGTGGTCAGTAATGCTACTGTATATGATGTTGTTTGGCTTCAGAAATCTGGGTGTATCGGTCTGCTCCACAATGTGTGACATTGGAGGGATTATAGCGCCGTTCCTGCTCTACAGGCTTGCTGTCATCTGGCAAGAACTACCTCTTATCATTTTCGGTACAAAAGCAAATGTTCATTTTACACACAATCAAACAGAGTTGTTTGTGTTGACAGATAAGGGCATCAAATGTAACTAATTGCTTTCAAGATGCAGGAAAATGACATTCTGACTGCTGATTGCACCAAAAGAACACACATTTTTCATTTTTGGGTTAACTTTCCCTTTAAAGGTGGCAGGGAAAAATATATGTCAATTTCAGGCTTTTAACAGACCTACCAAAAAAAAATTGGGTTCTAACAAAACATGTATATATATGTATATATATATATATATATATATATTATAGTTTTTGGTCCCTGCATGGTGTAGTTACAGCATCTACCACCAGGGGCTAGTA
This sequence comes from Megalobrama amblycephala, assembly GCF_018812025.1. Lineage (NCBI taxonomy): Eukaryota > Metazoa > Chordata > Actinopteri > Cypriniformes > Xenocyprididae > Megalobrama > Megalobrama amblycephala. Next base: position 32,856,532 of record NC_063054.1, on the reverse strand, counting down.
GGGTCATGCTGACCAGGCAAACCTTGACCCCCTTGAACCAGCATTTCCTCATTGGATGTTCCAGTCAAATGTTGTGTTTATTACAAATCAAATGATGTATTTTTGCACATTTTGAACCCAGGTCCCCTTAGAATGCTACACAGAAACTGTACCACTAGTATTTGTATTAAGAACTACTATTAAAAGGGTGTTCTTTTGGTCGTATCTTTCACTGGTACCCCCTCAAAAAAAAAAAAATGCATGACACCCCTGGCCAAAATAATGTGATGTTGAGCATGTTCTAGTTCCAGTGTGAGGTCGGTGAAGTAAATGTTCACTCTCACAGGTGCTCTTGCGTTTGTGGCTGGTGGACTGGTTCTTCTGTTACCTGAAACCAAAGGTGTGCCTCTTCCAGAAACCATTGAGGACATTGAATGTCCAAACAGGTGAGGTTTTACTCTCTTCACTATGGTAACATTTGTCACCATGAACCTTTCTTCACAAATGTGAACTGTATGTGCAGAAACAAAGAAAACCATCTGAAGAGTCAACAGCTGCAGAATTTGCTGCCCTCTGATGTGACATCAAACAAAGACGTTACAGCAGTCTGAGACAGAATCCAGCAACCTCCTTAACTTTATTATGTGATGCTGCTTATCACTTCTCCTTTGAGGATTTAATCAAAATTATACAATCTGAAATCCATTTCTGATTAATCAAGTTTGTTTTTTCATTTCAAAAGTTAATGAACAATTAAAATATGAATTTGATTTAATAATCAAGCTGAGAAAGTTATATCTAATCAAAGGACCCAGATGTAATTATTGTTTGTCATTAACTGTAGTTAATGTATTTTTTTATATAAGATGTTTTATTTTACATTTTTTTTAAATGCATGTTTTTGACAAAAATGTTTATTTAAGAAAATGTAAAATAACTCACTATAAAAATATCTTTATATATATTTTAAAATGTTGGCTTAAATTATTCATGATAATAGTAAATGCTATTGTACTTATTTGCTCTGTCACTTTTACTAGGGTTTGAACATTGTTACTGTAACAGCAAAACTGTTTGTATGGTGGAGCACAAATAAAGAGACTTTCTTCAAAGATGTTTACCATTGTTTTAATGTAGGAAAACATATATTTTAAAATCAGATCTGATTACATTTTTAGTGCTTTGAAGAGTTCTGTAATGAAACATGTTTACTGGGGCCTCAAATTGGAACGCATCCGGCATGTGCATATAACTGTACAGGCTGACAGTGGGCTTGACAGTTTCTAAAACTAAACTTCTGTACATGGTCTTTAAAACGGCTTATGCATCAATAAAATTTCATTATTTCATTGTCAGTAGTTCACTTAAATTCCATTATATAATTTTGACTAATCTGACTAATTCTCAGTTTTCTTTCATATTGCGTTCTATCCAGTCGATAAACTTGGAGACGCGGGTATACACTCCAGGTTTCATGGCATTAGCACAGCCGAGACCCCATGATGTCACTCCCTGAAGGACGAAGGTGTTCTGTGCGTAGCAGACAAGAGGCCCGCCGCTGTCACCCTGAATGAGTGTGAGGAACACGTCACAATTTAAGATGTTATTCATTTAAAATCTTTCCCTCTGCTGTAGGTCTCAAATCTCACTTGTGTAAGAAGGTTATAAAGGGTTGGAACAACATGGAGGTGAGTAAATGATTATAGTAAAATAGTGAGTTTTTGGGTGAACTATTCCTTTGAATGCACAATTCACATTGATTTGTACAGCACTTTTCACCATACATGTCGTTTCAAAGCAGCTTCACAGAAAATTCATGTTCTATGTTACAATTAAGAGTAATCTGTTATCAGGTGACTGTGTCAAAGTAATTGCAGAAATGTACAGTTCTAAGACAATCCAGATCATGCAGTTAGCTAACATCATGTATTAATTTAAGCAAAAACAAGGAGCATGTTAAAGCAATGATTAATTAATGTATGGAAAATTTGGCATGGAAAATCAGTGGCTCTATTCCAAACACAAACCATGTCAATAGTGCTCCTCACATGAAGAACTTGAAAACCCTAATATTGCAAAAGTTAGATATTGGTATGTTGCTAAACTAATTGCGTTTACTTGCACACTCATAATGCGATTATAATAGGATTTCGGCAATATTGCGATTAAACTTTAGCTCATGTAAACACAAAACGTTGATTAAAGTAATGCGATTAAGCTCATAATCAAGCATAATCACATTAAACTAGGTGGTGTAACGTTACGCCGATTTTAATCGCAATAAACAGTCATGTAAACACCTTGGCATTATTCCCGCTCTGACCAAAGTGCACATGTGCTCGGACGTACACGGATGCTGTGTGTTGTTCACACAATTTCATGAATGAACTCTGTGACATTATTCTGAAGTTTTCTCTTCACAAAACCACTAAACTCTGTCAACACAATTAGCTGCACGGACTCTGTACCGTATCTTCATCCAGACGGCGCGAAGAACGCAACGGCAGCAAACCCGGCATTGCGATGTTCATCCATAGACAGTAAAAGAATCATCACGGCGCCAACTAATATCCAGTAGGTCCAGGGGTGTAAATCGCGGGGGGGACAGGGGGGTCAGGACCCCCCCCCATCTGAGTGCTGCCCCCCCCAAAAAAAATATATAATTAATAACCACGCTAATTATTGTACATAAATTATATAAACTTAAAATAATTATGTAAGTAGTGAAGCAATACAAACGCAAACGGGCGTTTTAAGTTTAGAAACATTTTGAGTCACCCCTCCCTTGCCTCACAGTGGTTTGGTCCACCGCGCACGTCACACTCGCGTGTGTTTAGATTCTGTAGAAGTCCGGCGGCGCCGGCGGGAGAGAACAGTTCTACAGACAGATGAGTTCCAGTAAGTCGGCTGTCAAGGCTATTTTATTCAAAAACATCGGATGAAGTGATTATTTTCTCTTTAATGCTGACGGTGCTGAGTAATTAGTCATAACAACAACAAAAAAGATGATAACTGATGATTTTATTTTCCCGTGAGTCCGCTATTTTAGCGATTATAATGTTACCTAGCTTGTTTACCATAGCTTGTTGGATATTATAAGATAAGTCACCCACACCAACAACAATTAACACTGTGATAAGAATATGTGAACTGTAATAAGGCTAACAGATTTACTGTTGTGTGTTCGGTTATGCTCCGTGTGTATTCACAAAGACTAAAAGGGACTTTGGTATTCATCGTATTTTGGTGACTTGGTTGTAAACAACTTCAAAAAAAAAAAAAAAAAAATAAATAAATAAATATATATATATATATATATATATATATATATATATATATATATATATATATATAATTTTGAAGAATATTTTGGCCAATTTAGTCAGTTTTTTCATTGAACCAAATGAGAAACAATGAGCATAATGGCAGTCTCTATGCTACACTAATAATAGTAGGTTTTCTTCTGTGTAACATTACATATATTCTTTATAAGTAAAATTTTGGCTGTGTTATTTGTGTCCCCTTCAAAAATTGCTCTTAAGAAATTTTATGTTTATTGTCCCCCCCTACTGTCAGATGAAATTTACGCCCCTGAGTAGGTCCATAAAAATTTTGAATTTGATGTGAGTAGATTAAAAATGGCCGGTAACATGCATACTATGTGCCTGAGTGTGGTATAACCATACTTGTTAGAAATAATCAAAGTAATGTAAATTGCATGTAAACTGGAGTGAAGAGTTCTGTTCTTGTCATGAAAACATCTTGCTGCAATTAAGACCTTACTCTGTTAATGAGAAATAATCGCCTTATTGGTGCACATGTAAAAGTAGTGATTCTTAGTACATGCAAGTATATTTGGTCATTTTCATAATTTGATAGAACTATTGGTAACACTTCATTTTACAGTGTCATTGTTACACGTTACATGTAGTTACTGTAGTAATAACTATAAATTATGCATAATTACATGTTATTAACCAAACCCTCATCCCAACCCTCGCTAAGTAAGTACATGTAGTTAATTATTATTACACAGTACTTAATTACACTGTAACATGGACACCTTAAAATAAAGTGTAACCTAAATATTTTATAAATGTTGAATAAAACTTGTTTAATTGTTTAATGTATTCTTTGATTGCTTTATCGGTGACAAATACATGCAATGCTTCCTTGCAATTTGGCCATATCAAGGCACTTTACAAGACTATGTCTGTTTGTATTCATAATTATTGCTAAAAATCAGAGCCAGTGAGATGACAGAATCTAGAGACCCTCAATAGAGCAGGCTCCCTTACCTGGCAACTGTCACTTCCACCTTCTATGTTTCCTGCACACATCTCATGCTCCTTCACACGGCCATTCAGAAAAGATGCGCGGTTGCAGACTTTGTTCTCAATTACAGGGAAGCCAGTTTCTTTCAGGAAACCTTCTCCACCAGTTCCTAGAAAACAGAAAGTCTTGAAATCATGAACACTGTGAAATCTTAAATTAATAATCAATCATGTTTATCTGTCTAACAGTAAAAATATTTTTTAAAGAATCCATTTTGCTATACCTACTTGTTAAAGTGACCTACCCTGTGTCTCCCCCCAGCCTGTTACATAGCATTCAGTATTGCTTGGTACAATGTAGTCCTTCTCTGGTAGGCACGCAGGTAATACCTTATCGGTTAATAATGCAGGCCTAAAATCCAACAAAATTATGAGTTTGCCTTCTTAATGTCATTATAAATAAAATGAGGTTACAGTTTTAAAAGTCAGAACTGCATTTTAACCACTAGTGTCACCAAATGGAATTGCAAAGATAGTGGCTATTTTCAATAGGGATTACTGAACATTATCTGCCATTACTCCAGCATACAGAAAATCCCATTAGTTGAGTCAGTGTTGGGGAATCAACTGTTGAATCACTTACTCATACTTTTATCTGCATATTAAACTTGGATATGAGAATGTATAAACATCTGAAACATTAAATACCAGATTCGGAGTGTTGAATTGGCAACAGTTGCACTCATCAATGGTGGACGGAAGACTCTAACCTGTCCAACTTGAGAAGAGCGATGTCAGTTCCAGCTGGCCCCTTAATAATCTTAGTAACATCTCGTTCCTGTTTGGATGCTTCATTTGCGCGTTCTGTGTGGATTCCAAGGAAGATCTTGTAGGCAGATGGACTGTCAGACCTGCACAGTTGTACATACACATTAAACCATTTGCTGTATAAATGCCTTATTAACAAGTCTTGTGGTTTCTATTCCATGTCTCTTTGGGGCTTTGAGGTCATCTATATGTTAGTGCAGTACATGGTTGTCAACTCCAGTTCAGGGAATCCACAGACAATTAAAATGTAGTGTTGTGGATCCCCAGAAGTGGAGTGAGAACCACTGAACTGTTGTTCCTCTAAACATTGGCAAAATTCACAATTTCAACCCTTTATTTGCATTTTTGTCTCTTCAATTAAAAAAAGTCACTTACCTCTCTAGGCAGTGGGCTGCCGTTAGGACCCATTGTGCATCAATTAGCGTTCCACCACAGAAATGGATTTTGGTTCTAATATGACAGAAAATAACAGTTAATAACTACAATAATATCTGGGCCTGGAAATGAGTACAGAGGTAGAGGAGGCTTGTTTGTATACCTTGTCCTAAGACTGATCTGCCAAGGCCAGGAGTGTGGTTTGGAAATACACCCCCCAACGATTCGGCCAAAGCACCGCTTAGGTTTTACTGAAGGTTGTCCGCATTTCAGGCTATCTGATTAGAAAGGAATACGCATGTCATGTATCTTACTTAGCAAGGATACTTGATAATTGAGCCTGTATAACAACAATTAGCATTTGGGAATTTCCAAGTTGGAGTCAAGTATTTCCAAGAGGAATATTAAGAACAGTTACCACAGTCTGGGATCTGACAGTAATCCCACTTCTTATTTCGATCCGTTGTATAGCACCAAGGTCCATTCACATCACTGTCTGGGTTTCTGCATTGCTAATAGCATAACCAAGTAAATAACTTCTAAAAAAAACTGTTAAAAAAAAGGCAGGATTTGCTTGAAATTCTACATGGACCTACATTTGACTCTAGACCCTTGTCTGGGTGCGTTTCAGAGGTAAAACTGGCATGCTGATGGGGGGTCATAGAACTCCATGCTTGGCAGGTCACTCCCGTTATAGTAATGGATGTGGGCCCCCGGTAACTTGCTCCGTTGCCAACCTTACAATCTTGTAAAAAGAAACAAAGCACATAACTCACACCCTCCCTTAGACAATACTATGGTTCTCTTGATATTTAATCTAATCTGTTAGCTTGTAGGTGAATGAACCTTTTTCTGGAGAAGGAGATGAAGAAAGAGATGGAGAAGCTGAAGCCACTGATGGATTGGTAGGAGGCTCCCGTGAGCTGGGTTTGCTGTCACACCGCTCGATGTTGCAATACTCCCACCGAACCGTGGGATCTGTGGTGTAGCACCAAGGGGCTCTGTCACCATCTGGATTCCTGCACAGGTTCCTCCTCAGATCTCTGCATGATTAGTGAAATCAGAGGAGAAATCAGTGGAGTCCAAATTTGCAACAGTATAAGATTCAGTGTAGTGTCTTACGCTTTAGGGAAATTCTGAGGTGTTTTGGAATGTCGATGAGGTTCCATGGATGTCCAGAACTGGCATTTCTTTCCACTGATGGTCTCTGACATGGCACCACGGTAGGAGGTTCCATCACCTTCGTAACATGCCTCACCCTCAGGGATCACCGGCTCCTCTAGGAATCACATATTTATGTTATACATGGCTCTTTCACCAGTTCTAGGGGCATATGATGTAAAATACAAAGAAAGGACACCATAATCTACATTTAATGTGATATGGTTTTGTAATGACTTCTTCAAAACAGACCAGGTCTAGGTTGATCTCCACAACTTGGCACACTGCAGTACTCCCAGCGGGTGTCTGGATCTGTGGTGTAACACCATGGACTTCTTTCATTATCAGGGTTTCTGCAGTAGTTTTTATCAAGGCCTCTGGGATAGAAACAAAATTTAGTTGCATTCCTTGTGTAGTCACTATTCTGTATATGTATGGCATACTGGGGCAAGCAAAATTTCATACATTAACTTTGCCCTAAAGAATAAGACTTTGAAGAAGTCTGTCTGTTTGTTTCTTCTAGTTCAACTGTGTCAAATCATGCTCCTGGAGGGCCCTGTCCTGCAGATTTTAGCTCCAACACACTTGCCTGGAAGTTTCTAGCAATCCTAAAGACCTTTATTAGCTGGTTCATGTGTGCTAAAATAGGATTGGAGCTCCTGGAGAGCCTGGCCCTGCAGAGATTAGTTCCAATCCTGATCAAACACTTGCCTGTATTTTTTAAGAAATCTTGAACACCTTAATTAGCTGCTCTGAGCAAAGGTGGTCCTCCATGTGTAGGGCTTGACACCATTGGATAATTAATCAAAACCTGAATGTCCCTCAAAACCAGTTCATCCAAACCATCATGTTGATGCTTACTTGCAAGGGTAGTTCTCTGAAGTTCTGGAATGCTTCTGGGGACTTTGGGATGCCCAGTCCTGGCAAGTTTTTCCTGAGACTGTCACCGCAATGGTGCCCCTGTAGGAGCTACCTTCTCCACTTGCACAGGTAAGTTCTGGTACAATTGTGGGTGGTTCAGTTGCTACAAGTAAACATTGACCAATTAATGATGAACTAATCATTTGACAGAAAACGATGTGTTTCAGATTGACAAGAACATTGCTTACTGCATCGTGGAATGGAGCACGATTCCCAACGTTTGGATGGACTGGTGGTGAAGCACCAGGGCCTAGGCTCTCCATCGGGGTTCCTGCAATAGTTCTCTTCCAAGTACTTATCAGGAAGACTACAAAAGACAGACCATAGTCAAAATATGCACAAAATAGACCATATCCTCTTTGTGCTATAAATGATAATGTCTCACGCTGAAGGGATGTAACCGTGGTTGTGGGGTTTTTGAGAGTCCCAGCGTTGGCAGGTAAATCCACTCGTAGTGGTGGAGATCTTGCCTCTGTAGTTTTCTCCACTGCACTGTATACATTCCTCTGGAGAATTTAAATAGCAGATTCAAGGGAACAAATTCCAAACTGTGTTTTTGCACTCTTGTACATCACTTCAATAGGTTGCTCTAAATGAAATTGAGCAACTGAATCCCTTCAAAAAAGGCTTTTCCACAAGGCCGTTAGTGAAATGTACACATGGATTTTTCAAGCAACTCATTTTCTCCTTTATGATTACATGATTCTGTGTGGCACATCTTCTCTTCATTTTAAAGCCTAGGCTAATTATCATTGTTGTGATATTCCCAGGGATTTAAATTCAGTTTTATCAAACACTGCACAAAGAGACCATATGCAAGTTGAAATACTGTAAATTTGGATTTTAAAGATGTTCAGAATATAGATGGAAAAAAGTGGTATTAATACTAGAAATGCACTACTCTCTTCAGAGTGTTCACTTCAAGTGCACTCCAGAGTAAGCAGGGCATAGTGAAGTTAACTTTTGCATGAGATTTCCACATTAGTATGATATAGCCCACCAAGGTCTAGCAGTTTCTTTGCTAAATGTACCTGTGCAGTCTTGGATATTGCAGTGCTCCCATCGTTTCTCTGGATCTGTGGTGTAGCACCAGGGACCCCCCTTGTCTCCATCCGGGTTTCGACAAAAATTGGACTCCAAGTCAGCTTTTGGATGTGTCTTTGGCGTTATGCTGTGGGAAGTAACTATTGAGGTTAATTAGCTGGTTTAACCACTGAAGTTTCTGTATTCTGTAAGAAAACTGTTTTCTTTTTTTACAGCATCACAAATGAAAAATTCAAATTAAGACATATACTTTGGTGTATGGGGGAAAGTTCCCTCCCATCGCTGACATGTTTTTCCTGATTTTGTCTTGGATTTTGTCCCTCTGTAGTCCATGCCAATGCCATTCACGCATTCCAGTAAGTACTCTGTATGACGGAATTCAATGCATTCATTACAACATGCTTAAAAACACATTCATTGTAGCTAAGCTAGTACACTCATGTCATTTGATGTTGATATAGTACTGATGATGATGGTGATGTATTCATTTCCTTATTTGTAGTTACTGTACATTCTTATGGTTTAAAAGGGCAGATGTTCTCACTAGGTTTGTGGTTTGTGACACAAAAAATGGAAAGGATGCTAAATGTTAATACTGAAATGTGACCAAATGAGTGTGCATACCTTTAGTTAAGATGGCAAAAGAAACTGGCATTTTAGCGCAAAATGCTCCGCATAGCCAATCTATTGATGTCAACATATGGTAAAACAAGCTCTATAGTATTTTGGCCCAGTGTTTGTTCCATGCAATAGCCAAGCTTTAACCAAGTAAAACACACTACTTCTGTTTATGCATTTAAACAATGGTCTATCTGCCTATGTCATCTTAATAATTTTCTACATTGATGGTCTTAAGCAGTTTGTGACAATATTTAAACATTTTTTATGTTAATTTTGGTAGTATGTTGGATCACTACATCATATTAAATGTAAAATCTGGGTCCTGAAGCAAAACTAGTTGAGAACCATTGATCTAAAGAATGCTTGTTAAAACAACATCCATCAGGTATATTTCAAGTCAACCAAAACTAAAACATTTCTCATTGTTTAACCTAGATAGTACTTGATTCATTTGCTTTTTAAGGAGAAATCCCTCATTGGACGATAGATTTTCAGATAATCCTCTTTACTTTGTTTACTGATAAGGACCAAACTACACTTCGATAAATCTGGATTATATATTAACTCAGGTAGACTTTTGAAAAAACAAGAAAAAGCGTAACCAGACTTTTATAATTCATAATGTACTTAAAGTTAATTTAAATGTGAGTAATGTATGCTGAAGGTAATTCATACCATCATCTGTTTTTAAACTTTAAAATCTGTTAAGTGATCAAATAGATAGGGCTATAAAATCTTACCCTTTTTCTCATAGAGAACAGCACTCATTCTTCGCAGTATCTGATCAGTTTTTGAGTTTGCAGGTAATGTTACACAATCCTGATCTTTTTCGATGTACAAAAAAGACCTACAAAGCATAAATACCCAGTATTTCAACATAATAGAGCAAAATAAAGCATGTGTCATTGCTTGTTAACATCAACTGAGTCTGCACTAGTGCTACACAATATATTTTGAGAGTTATAGTTATGGTCTGACTTGCACCTGCATGTAAAGGAAGTCTCTTTGTTGCACTTGACGGCACATTCTTCCACTGTTGACACACTGTATTGAACTTTAGGCAATTTCACTATCCAGGCCCCATCCGTTTTAATATATGCTTCTAGAACATCTGTAGAATGTAAAAAAGGTGACAAAAAGAGAAAGCTGAGCTTTGTCACAAACACGTTTATCGATGTTGATGAAGTTTGACTAATAGGTTCTGTGGACTATGCTATCCACCTACATCCTGTTAAATCAACAAAGCAAAACTATCCTAAACAAGAGCCCTTACCAACTGTATTACAGACTATTTCTAAAATATAAAGATCTAAAACTTGATCAACAGACCTCTTTGTAATAAAAACATTAACTGAAAGAACTCATTTGCTATACATTTGCAGATGACTTTTCTTACCTGTGCTTTCAGTCTGGCCCCTGAGGAAACCTGAAGGTAACACAATCATATTAATGATATACAGATAAATGAATGCTATTAGTTATAGGTTATTATCAGGCTATTTCTGCTATCTGTAAATGAACAAAACTAAAATTAATACCAATTTTAGTTGTGTTCATTTATAGATAGCAGAAATAGCCTAATAATCAAGGCACAATGAATAAATATCTGTTGGCTTACCTGTAAAAAGGAATAGACCTAGTAAAAGAACTACTTTGTGAACCTTCATGTTGGGGCATTGACAGGCAGGGACTTTGAGAGGTTTTCAATCTTTTGAAAGATTGTCAGTACAACAAACATCATAGGGCCGTCACTCATCAGTCAATCATTGTCCTTACAAGGACATGGACCAGGTCAAATCGTGTTTGTCGATCAGAGTGTTTGAACCCACCGTTACTGTTTCTGATCACATGATTTATCTGATATTTTTTATTTGATTAACATCATTGGTTTTATTTCACATTAAGATAGTTTGGTACTAAAATTGCATTGAGAAAAACTATGAAAAATAGAGACAAAAGGATAGGTGGAGAAAGTCATCAATTATAAAGCAACCGATTAAAGAAAAACTAAAAGATTGTTTCTTAATACCCATCAAAGTAAATAAAGTATTTAATTTCAATTTTTTAAATAATGAAATTAAATACATGTCAATTCAATACAAAGAAAATTCTCATCAGTCACAAATCAACAAGTTAATTATCAACAGAGGGACTATGAGCACCAACTCAATACACAAACAGCCTAATTTTGCAATTGTGAACATTGAGCCAACCATGAGAGAAAAAAAAAAGAAAGAAAAAGAAAACTAGTGTAATCAAGATTTGGGCTGAAGGGAAAATAGAGGGATTGACATCAAAATAAGCTGACAAGGCAAACAATAGTGCAATGGAAAAAAAAAAACACTCATTTTTTTAGCTTGTTTTCTCCAGCCTACCCCCATTCAGCAAAACTGTAGAAAGCAAGGTTTGTCATTTTAATCTGGTATCAACGTCCACTGTTTACAGTTACTATAACTACTGTACTACAGTTGAAACTGTAGGGCGAGCATGGCTGCACAAGTCTACACATGTATATGCTTACTTTAACCAGATTAAAAAACTGATCAAGGTAAGTTGTAGATTTGTTGATGTTAAATTGCACAGATTAAACAGCATTATTCATTTAATTTGTTATTTGCTTCAGTTTTGTGTTTATGTATTCAGTTGTTCAAGGCATGATATTTAAGTCTTGTTAGGATTATATAGATTTTTTTTTTTAGTCTGCTTGATTTGTTTGTCCATAACTATTGCTATAATGATAAATGATATTGATCTCATAACAATGATCAAACATCTTTCCCCAAAGTTCTACAGTCAAACTTGAGGGCAATGTCTGCAGAAATACCCCAAAACCGAACTGTGGTAGAAACCAGTTTGAGTCAAAAGACAAACATCTTTCAATCTGTCAGCTCTGTTGTCCAGCATCATGAAGAAAGCCAGTCGAACTGCCAATTACCTCCAATGAGTGAATCTGACCCCAGTTTTCCATCTAAGTCGGTGAGTCAGGAGGCTTTTGAGGAACAGCGGGTATCTGAAATGGGCAGATCTGCCTGCCAACCTGCCCAACATATGTCTGAAAGATCCCCTCAAGAGGTTAGTCTCTTTTGGTATTTAAATTTTTATTAACATGTATTGTTTATTAATGAGCTAGTGGGCATGATGAATGCTGAATGTGGCCTTTAGAATCTCAGTAAATATTGTGCAGGTTGGAATTTGCAGGTGTGTGAGATGAAGCCACGTTTACACAGAAATCTATTGTCTTAATACTACCTTTAGATGGCATTGTTACATAAAGAAATCACAGGTAAACAGAAATGATGTTTTGATATTCAATAATAATGAATTTCACTCTGAAAAGCACTCAGTAATGTTACACACATTTTCTGTAAAAAGAAACCTTTGAGATTTGCATTTTTATTAGTATGGTACTGCATTTTGCAGCTATTTTATTTTTTTAGTAAATCGTTACGTAAAATCACAAACATTTTTATTTAATGTGTATACTTTGATTTTAAACAACCTCTACTTTAAGTAACTTTGCAACTACATGTCAGCTAACTCTCATTAGAGTATTAGTTGAGTTAGGTTAGGGTTAGTAGAATAAGTTGACATGCACTTCCAAAGTTGCTTAGTAGAATGTCTGTCGGTGGACCATCAAAATAAAGTGTTAGCAGATAAGAAAGGCAGTCTACTAATCTAGTAATCTAGTCTCTGGTAGTTGACATGTAGTAGTTACTTATGTTAAGTATGTTGGACCTGCGGAATAAAGTGTTACTCTTTTTTCGCAGGTCCAATTTTGAACACTGAAATTTAAGCTTACAGTATGTGGTTCAATTGTCAGTTGTTAAATTTTTCTGTTGACATTAAAAGGTTTGTTACATTACAGTTGGCATAAATTCAGAAGTAGCGTTAGTCTTTTCTTCTCTATAGAGTGGTGCAGGGATGATGTGAAAATCCGGAAGACTAATTCGCCACTGGTTCCCTTGAGATTTTCCTATGGGGTTTTATAATGGGGGTTTTCAATTAATGAGTAAAATAAGATCTGTGGTAAACATAACTTGATAATACTTTAATGTTTTTGTTAAACTGCACTCACACCCCAAACGTTTTTATTAGAAACATATGTTTTTCAATAAACTTAACAGCTTCAAATTCTTTTTCAATATAGGTGTGTGTGATTTACGTTGTAGAGCTTAACGTCCAAGTATTGTCAAGTTATGTTTACCACAGACCTTATTTCACTCATAAAATGAAAAACCCCATTATAAAAACCTATAGGAAAATCTTGAGGGAACCAGCGGCAAATTAGTCTTCCGGGTTTTGACGTCATCCCTGCACCACTCTATTGTGACATACTGTATTTCTGAGTGAAACAGCTTCTCGAACAAGGAAAAAATTTAGGGCAGGACTTTTTTTTTTCATTTTGTCCATGGGGAATTGATTGAATGGTTGGATGTTTGTGGTTTGCTATTGGTGGAACTCATGTGAGTGACAGGTTGTGCCACCATCACGACAGTAAACACGTCATCAGAGAAAAGAAGAGGTGCTGCTGCATGAAGGAGGGGAAGTTATTTTGATTAAACAATATGAGGGCTCATGAATTAAAAAAATTATGACGTGCACGAATAAATAATTTATAATAAATACTGCAATATTCCATAAAAAATAGGAATGGTCCATTTTGATTTCATGGTGACTTATTGTAAATTAATAAAACCTAATAGTACAGTCACCTAAACACTCCACAGTGTTTAATACTAATAATTATATATTTTTAAAGAAATGTGGAATAGTTTTGTTGCAACACACTGTAAGTGACTCTATTAGCTCGATGCAGATTATAGAGTATAGAACCTTTAAATATTGAATCTCAATACAGATTTTGATTTTGATATCTGATCATATCTCTGTCTGAACAGAATCCAGGCCAAAATGAGCTTCTCCTTCAGCGTCAGGTGAAGCAGTTGCAGAGGGTTTTACAGGAACAGAACGCACTGCTCTCTCTGATCAGTCCAGGTATGACTGGAAAAACCCTCATGCACATAACAAAGATTTAAGTTGTTTATGATGGTTATCTTAGGTTTTCATTTCTGAAATGCTGTAGTTTTTAAATTATACTTACAGGAAGATATGCAAATGACAATTTTAATCTGTTATTATACCTGTGGCATTTGCATTACCTTTTATTCAGCTTTAACCACCAAGTGACCAGCACTACAAATGCAGTATGGTGACTTTGCCCAGTAAGAAAAAATATGTTGATCCAGGAACAACATTCCTGTCTGAAAATCTAGTCCTAACTCTATTCCTACCCCTAAACCTAACCCTACCCATAACTTTTCCCCAAAATTAGAGGGAAATGGTGAATAACACTCATGTAGAAGCACCTAACCATGGTTGTAAGCCTAAACTTGACGTAAACTGTAAACTTGTCCCTCAAATCTGATTGAATCACGTTCACCAATGCAGTATACTTCCCACTATATGGTATAGTAAATCAACCACTCTTTTTCTTCATTATAGAACTCTCCTTTCTCTTTCAGGAATGATTTTATCTCCCACATTCTTAGCTCAAGGGCAAGCCCAGACACCTCAAAGCTCTTCAGAAGCTGATTCCCTCAACCCTACCGAGAATTTAGATGCCTTCAAGGAAAGCTCAACCAAACCCTCATATTCTGGCCAGATTGAGAATGAGTCAGAGGCTCTGGCAACTAATAACAGCAATGGTAGGAGTCGAGAAGTCCTTTATCTTTATAGTCTTTTGAAAAATGTACATTTACAATAGGGTTGTAACAAAATTCACTACATTCTCTACATATCAATAATCAAACAATAATAATAATACATGCAAAAAATTATAGTAACATGAAATGTAAGTAAAACATAAAATCTTAGACATTTCTTCCTCTGTGCCTGACAGAGAAGTCTCTTGTATCATAACTTTCCAGTTATAGAGAAACCAGACAACTGTCTGTGACTCATTTACAAATCTACATCACTCACACCAGAATGTCCAATATGTGCAAGACACGTAATGTAAACAGAAGATTAGGCTGTTCAAAAATTAAACTGGAGATGCTTCAGTGTGACGACATGCTACTTCATTTAAAACTATTTTAAACAGTATATGGCTAATTGTTTTGTCATTATTATGCATTCAGCATCTGTGACCTCATATTTTATTTACTGTTAAATAGTAAAGTAATATGAGGTCATAAGCAAAATACATGGACTATTTCTGCATTTAAAATTCACACCGCATGACCATTTAAAATGAACTAGTAAAGGCAAATGGGGTTGTTTAAAATGATCACAGCCAAAATCAAGACTTTGATTTAAAAAAAAAAAACATTTCAAAAATAAATAAGTCTTGGACATGATATGTCAACTATTCAAAATGTATTAACCACAAAACAACTGCCAACAATTCACTGAATTTCCCTCAATAGTCTTTTCAAAGAATCTTCTTTTTCAGCTGGCATGCGTCGTTCACTCATCTGCAGTGTCGTCTGAATTTTCCGGTTGTTCCTTCTCCAGCAGAAAGGGAAGATAGATTGACATGTATAACTTCTTAAATTTACTGCTGCTCAGGCAATACAGGATTGGATCCAGCAGACAGTTCAGATAAGAGAGACAAACAAGCCCATCGTACACCTTAACAACAGTATCTTTTTCCTCTTTCATCACGAGCCCATTATTCTTCAGCTGTATTGCTCTTGTAATGGCATACGGCAAGAAGCAGACAGCAAAGACGAGAACCACCGAAGTGACGAGGAACATCGCTCTCCGGAGTTTAGTCTTGTCGCCCACCGATGTCTGTTTGAGTTTTTTGATAATCCGTATTGAGCAGTACACAAGAACAAAAAAGGGGATCAGAATCTGGGTAAAAAACACAATTTCCCTCAGTACAATGACAGAACTGAGTTCCTCATCATGTTCATTGCTGTTGCATCTGATAAAACTTTGCAACATGGCCGGAATCGTCAAAATTGTCAGTAGCACCCAGATAAATATAGAAATCTGAGGCGAATGTTTCAAAATCCTTATGACTTTCCTCTTCAAAGGATGGACTACGCTAAAATATCTGTAAATGGAGATGACCGTCAGGAAGGCGATGCTGGCTCCCCGGTTGAGAAACTGCAGAAAGAGCTGTACTTTGCACACTACCTTATTTTCACTGCATTGCTGAAAGTTATACGCCTTTACGGGCAATCCAATCAGCAACAAAATGTCAGCCAGGACCAGATTGAACAGGAAAATGTCAATGGTTTTAGATTTCCAGAACTTGAGCTTGAAGATGAAGAGATGAATAACTGTAATGTTCAGCAGGAGACCCAAGATAAACTCCAGACCTACCACAGAAGAGTAGAAAATATACAGCCCTCGGTTATTGTCTATGTTCTCCTGACAGATGTTGTCCGTGTTGTCCGGGCTGTCCGTGCTGCTCATATTTGTGTAGTTTGCAGTATTTTAAAGATTCCTGGTCCAAACCGATTCCTAACCCGTGTAGACGCCACACCTTTGGATGTCTGTTCTCCCAAAGCAGAGCTTTTTAAAGCTGCTCAGACTTGAAGGCTAAGCACTTCCTCTGCCTGAACGTTCAAGTCTCAACCTGTTGAGAAGCTAAATGCCTGATGTCACGCACTGCTTTGAAAAAGACAAAAAAGTGCCATCATTAAAGACAACTGAAATCTTTTATAGAGACTCACTCAGTGAGCTTGCACAGATAGAGATCAAGTGTCAGGAAGGTTGACGCAATGGACAAAGCAAATGAACTGTTAAAAAAGTCAGCTAAAGAAGACATACAGTCAGATCTATTTGCAAAGATCATATCTCATAAGAACTGAGCATATTTAGGCAGCACAATAGTGGGCGTGTTGACTTCACCATGCAAGTTATAACAAATGTACATGAAAAAATGTGATGGTTATTGATATTCTGTCCTAAACACCTATGCTTGTACTGTACATTATTTAGTGGTTTGTCCAGACAAGCTTGAGCAGATATGTGAGGGAAAAAATAGCTGAGGGGCAACTATTGCCTTTTATAGCAAAAGGACATGACTTGTTTAAAAGTCATATATTTCCATAGCAAACTGATTTTTAGTTCACTAACAATGCAGATGTTCATTTCTAAGACTTTATATTATCTTGCATAATGTTGGAAAGATAAATTGCATTACAATTGTTTCTCGAAGTTCAGTTTACCTGACTTGTCATACAAAAAACTATGCCAATAAGTTGTCACAATATTATATGAGATCTCAATGTTGCACCATCAGCAGAGCTCAGATGCTTGTCTCCTATTAAAGAAGAGTCTTCAGAACCTGCACAAGAAGACTGTCCTCTTAGCCCTTTCGGATTGAGGCAAGGTCTCCCACCAAACCCAGAGGAAAGGTATCATATGATGCAAAAAAATATTTATAGTCATATTTAACACACTAAATTCTGACTGGATGAGCCACTTTTGAAGTTGTTGTAAAATGCTGAAACACACAAGTTATAAATAATATAACTGCCTTAATTGGGCTGATGAACTACTTGGTTTAATTTTTTATGATTAATTTAACTGTTTTTTGATATTTATAATATTTATTATCATATTGCATATTTTAATAAATAAATAAGCCATTCAAGTCACTTGAGAGACTAATTGTTTTCATAAACACTACCGTTCAAATGTTTGGGGTGATGCATTAAATTGAATTTAAGTGACAGTAAAGACTTTTTCTAATTCAATTAAATGCAGTTCTTTTGAATTTTATAGTCAAGAATCCTGAAAAAATAATATCATGGTTTTTACAAAATATATTAATCAGCACAAATGTTTCCATTGATAATAATTAGAAATGTTTCTTAAGCACAAATCAGCATATTAGAATGATTATTGAAGGATCATTTGACACTGAAGACTGCAGTAATGATGCTGAAAATTCAGCTTTGCATCAGGAAGAAAATACATTTTACAATATATTAAAATAGGAAACAGTTTCTTTTAATTTGTAATAATATTTCACAATATTGCCACTTTTACTGTGTTTTAGACCAAATAAATGCAGCCTTGGTGAGCATAAGAGACTTCTTTCAAAAACATAAAAAAAAAACAACAACTTTTGAACAGTAATATTTAATAGAAGATATTTGCAACATTTATAGTATGAGAGTTGTACATTTTAAAAAGAACTATCATTTACAGGCCTATTCGACCAGGACTGAGAGAAGAGCAAAAAACATTTGAAGAGTTTGTTGAAGAACATCTGAAAACAGACCATGCTGTTCTCCAATATGAGAATCAGGTACGATTTGCATTTAAAAACTAAATCTCCTGCAGTTTAAATGTGTTCTAAGCATTATCTTCTCTGTTTTACAGGTTAGTACACAAATCACAGGAGCAGAGAAGAGGAATTTCCTTCGTAAAGGAGAAGGAACATCTAGAATTTCGAAGGGTAAGGACTCCTCACAAAGTGTGAAGAGGAGATGCTCTATTAGTCCACAAACAATGAACATAAAGCCTAGTCAGCAGTCGGTACGACCCACTGAAGAGATGCCAAATAGGAGCAGTCCTGCACTGAAGGGTGTAGGAGACCTCAGTGACCAAAGATCTGGCCTGGAAGACTCTTTAAAGAGGACCGTTGATCTACAAGAAGATAATTATTCATCAAACAGCAAAGGGAAAGTCAAAGCTTTGACTGCTAATATTGCTAACAATGCAGCCTCACTTAAAAGTAAGCACAGTGAAGGAGTCATGAGGAATTATGGTAAAACCAATGGAAGTAAGCCAAGTGGATCTGCTAAGGCACAAAGTAGGAGCGTTGGCTTTAAAAAAATTAATGACCACATAGTCAAAGTCAATGAGAAAAATCGTCTTACCAAACACTACCATCAAAGTGGACATACATCTAAAGAAGTCAATTTAACCGACGAGGTGATGGAGTCACTGGCTCTTAGTGAATCTAACGAAAGCACTAGCAGTGAAGACGGACCCAACTCTCAGCCTCACAGTCCGTTTCCTCATTATCTTTCAAGGCACACGGATCACAAAGATCAGAGTCTGGATCTGTCGGATGGCGACTACGCTAGTGATGCTCCGAGTGAGACTCGATTCAATGAAGAAAATCGCACTTCAACTCCTATGTCTAGTTCTTCGAGCTTCAGCAGTGATTCTGAACTCAAGAGCTTAGAGGGGTCTATGGCTAACCGCTCCAAGAAAACAGAAGAAAGAGGGGCCAACAGTGATTTTAGACCACCTTCTGCTCCTGAACCTCTCACAAAGACATTTCCAAAAGTCAAGGTTACTCCAGAAGACGTCACGCATGGCATGGAGCAAGAGAAACCACATACTTCAATCAGGTTTTGTACAAAGATTATGACTTTTCAAAACTTTAGCCCTGAAACCCAAGTTTCTATCTCTGATTTAACATATTCCTGAATATATATGAATTCCTGAGTAGGTCGAAGATGGAAGAGCATGATTTTAATGGTGAGGATGGCTGTAGACCTTTGCTCAGGCTTAAGAAAGAACTTCATGAACCTCAGGTAAACACAATATAAGATATTTTAGACCAAAGTTTCCTCCTTTTTCACATTGCATCTCCATGTGTGACCTTGTAAAGAATCACCACTTTACTTCTAATACACTTTAAAATAGAACTAAAGTTCCAAAAGGGGTTTTCACAGAGATTTCATAGAACCATCATTTTGGGTTCCCCAAAGAACCTTTCAGTAAGTAGTTCTTAAAAGAACCATTTTTTTCTTAGTGTAAAGAACTTTTTCCACTATAAAGAGACTTTTATGCAGTGGAAAGGATCTATAGATGTTGAAGGTTCCTCATGGAACCATTGATACCAAAAAAAAAGACCTTTTTTTAGGATCCTTACAAGATTTTAATTGCAATATGCATTCAGAGAGTACTTCATATCATGTTAAAATCATTGTGCATTTACTGTAGGATCTGAGAGAGCAGATCTCATCTCTGAAGCAGCAGCTGATGGAGAGCGAGTCTCACTGGTCACAGGCCCACAGTCTCCTCCAGAGCCGTGTGGATGCCCTCACCCGAGAGAACCAGGAGCTTCACAACAGGCTCAGTACAAACAAGAGATCGCACCAGAGCGCTGGTTCCTCTGCTCCTCAGGCCGGATCATACAGCGCAGTGAGAGTAAATTCAAACCTCATTCAGTGATGATCCACATATTAAATATTTATATTTAAACACAGAAAAATTATAAATTAATTATAAATTAAATAAGATGTTAAGTTTTGTTTTCAGCAAAATCGAACTAAATTTAAAGAGGTTTGTACAATATTTCCCAATATTGTTAACTTGCTTTCCCTTTAAAGTTTAATTTTATTTATTGAAATATAGATAGTTTTGTCTTATTATAAGTGCCTTGGTACATTTAGCAATTTTGCTCTAAAGCACAGCAAAATGAAATGAAAGAGCAAAATGAAAATGATCTTTTTGAATGAACATACGGTTACACTTTTTTCAATAGTCCACTTTAGACATTCTACTAACTATAAGCAACTACATGTCAACTAACTCATTAATTTGCAACTACATGTCAACTAACTCTCATTAGAGTATTAGACTGTCAGGTTTGGTTTAGGGTTACTAGAACTGACATGTAGTTGACATGTAAGTTGCAAAGTTACTTATAGTCAGTAGAATGTATGTTGGGGGACTATCGAAATAAAGTGTTATTTGACAAACAGCCTCTGAAAAAAATTATTTTGATATTTAATGTGTCTCATTTACCTAAATATTTAAACATGGAGGAGGGCTTTCTCTGTAGGTTATGATCTTTCTAAAAAAAAAATAATAATTATATATATATATCCATATGCCATGTGCCTCAATGAATAACATATGTTGTGCTTCAGTTTGAGAAAAGCAGAGAGGAACCACAGAAGACCCCTCATGTTAGGAGCGCAACTCCAGCCTTTAACAAACCCACCATCCATAAGACACAACAGATCGATGTTAGTATGATAACATTATTAATGTGCATTATCAAACAAGAACTGGTCTTGATATAAAATATCAATTATTAAAATATTATTTTACTTTAAAGTAAATACTTCCTTTTTTATTTTTAGTCATTTGCTAGGACCCATACAACTAGTTTAGCTAAACTCAATTCCTATAAACCCGTTGAGGTGTGTAATATGTTCTCAAGTGCCCTTTAAGCTCTTCAGAAATAATTCATGGTGGCTCTCAAAGTCCAGTGTCAGATAATTGACTCAGCTCTTTATAACTAATTCATGCTTGTGCAATGCATCTACACATCTCCATTTCAAGTGTTAAATCCTGATTTTATTTTGTAATTGTTTGCCCTGTTCATAATTTATGAACACAAAGAGATATTCAATATAAATGGCACACAGAATAAATGCAGCATCATGTGATATATTTATTCAGTCACTGTGGATGTTATTATGACATGCATGCATAAGCATACAGATCATAATATATATAAAGTTATATATATATTATAAGTGTCAGTTTTATATATATATATATAACTGACATTGAAGGCATTTGATTTCCTTGTTTTTTTTTAAAAGTTTTTCTTGGTTCTTGTGCTTTAATGGACAGGCAAATGGACGCTCTGTTACCAAAGCTAATAGAATAACTGAATGCACAGCCAGCTCTTTGAGTAAGTATGTTTGCTTGTGCTTCATCTCCTATGAACTAAAATACAAGTTGTCATCACTAAGTAGATGTACTGTGTTACAAAAGGAAAGAATTCTGCACTTTCCACTGACAGTCCACAGAACAATGGCATCATTTCACGAGGCGGAAAGGTATTTACTTTTCTCTTAAAGGGATAGTTCACCCAATTCAGTTTTAGAATAGGAGCATGAAGTAATGACACACACTTCAAGAGTACTGTATCCCATGAATCACTCATTACGACTAAACAGACTCTGACCCAGTTTCTATTATGAAATGTACAATGCATCATAGTATCATAATGACACTTTTGTTCACAGGGAAGTTTGTTTTATCATCATACTGACTGCAATGATGCACAAATGGCATCCCAGGCCAGAAAAAACAAAGTACATGAGGAAACTCACTATCCAGATGGACGGGTAAGTTTTGAAATTTGAATTACATACATCTTCCAACCCTTTTTCAAAATGTTCTACTTTCTCTTAGGTTGAACGTCTTTTTTTGAATGGATGTCGTGTGATCACATTTCGCAATGGAACGAAGAAAGAGATTGGTGTTGACAAGTCGGTCACTGTTACTTTCTTCAATGGAGATGTTAAACGCACACTGGCTGATGGGACTGTGGTGTGTATCATGAGTCCCTTAGAGAATACAGTGGTGCTGGTATGACGTCAGAAACCGGAAGTCTAATTCACCGCTGGTTCCTTCGAAATTTTCCTATGGGGTTTTAAAATGGGGTGTTTCAATTTATGCAATAAAGCCTGTGGTAGACATAACTTGACGATACTGTGACGTCTTGTTCTACAACATTGTACACACACTCACATCCCAAGTGTCTTGGTCTAGTAACTTATTAAAAACATTCGTTTTCTACAATTAACATAACTGCTTCAAATTGCGCGTTTTTGCTATGGGTGTGTAATTTACGTTGTAGAACAAAATGTCAAAGTATAATCAAGTTATGTCTACCACAGGCTTTATTTTACACATAAACCGAAAAACCCCATTATAAAACCCCATAGGAAAATCTCGAAAGAACGAGCGGCGAATTAGTCCTCTGTGTTCTGACGTCATACTGGCACCACTCTATAAGGATGTCTTATCAAGTCTGTTCCCACAGTTACTGCTGCTGTATTGCAACATTTCAAAATTGACTAAGTATTTTGTGGTCATCCACCAGAAAATTAACATGTTTCTACAGGCTTAAGCTTTTGGTTTTTGTGTCCCGTAATTCACGCCTTTTGTTTGTGTTCCTGCATTTGTAATTTTCAGACAAGTCAGGGTTTTTACAGTTTTCACAATTTCACTTGTTTTTATTTTTTATTTCCTTTTGTATTTTGGTTTGTTTAAGTATGGTTTCCATTAGTTTTAATGCTGATTAAATAGTTTCTATTTCATTTGTATTTTTGTATTAGTTGTAGTTTATTTTTTCAGTAATAGTTTTAGTTTTTTTGTACCAAAGCACTGCAGTTTAGCTTATTGTTCATGCTTTAAATGCACTACATTCATTTGTTCATTTCAAATAATTGTTTGGTTTTGCCAACAATTAAACTGTTTTAAATTTCTTAGTTATCAATTTTATCTCTTTATGTTTAGATATACTACTATTGTGATGCTCAAACAACACACTCAACCTATCCATCTGGTTTGGAGGTTGTACAGTTTCCAAACAACCAAAGAGGTTAGAAAAAAAAAAACATGTGAAAGATGTTCTTTTGTTGACTTATACTTAAAAAAAAAAAAAAAAAAAAAAAAAAAAAAACGATTTTTCAAAGTTGTAAATAAAGACTATTGGAGCATGTTTTACAAGAAATTATTATTTCAGTCTTTCGAGTTCAACATTTCATGTTTAATTCAATGTGTTAATGCCAGTTCACACTGCACCAACATACACTGACACGTCGGCGGGTTTTGTCTGATCAGCGTGTTGATCCGTCAGTGTCTGTTGCCATTGGTCGGCGCTTGTTTTAATGTTCAGTCGGCTTTTGTCGGGTAGTGGAATGTCTGAGAAATTATGTAGGCTACTGTAATCTGGTGATTGTCGGCGTTGGTCTGCATCTGTTGGTGCAGTGTGAATTAGCCTTTACTTTTAGTTTCTTTTAAATTATTTGTAAAATTTACAAGCAGTTTCTGAGTAAATATTATTTCAAAATTTCAATATAATTTTACTGTGAATTTGAGATTTTAAATGTCTGCTTAAATGTTACATTTCCCTAGAAACACACCATCCTGACGGCACAAGGGAAATATCCTTCCCTGATGGCACCGTCAAGATTCTCCACTCCGATGGTCGAGAGGAAAGCGTTTTTCCAGATGGAACTATTGTCAAGATATCACAGTAAGATTAATGTCTGCCTTTCTTGTTTGTTTCTTTTCTTTCTTTCTTTTTTATTTACTCCCTTACACACTGCTTCCACAGACATGGTGAAAAGATGGTGGAGTTTACTAACGGGCAGAGAGAGATCCATACTTCACAGTACAAGCGGAGGATGTACCCGGATGGAACCGTTAAAACTGTCTATACGAATGGGAGGCAAGAGACAAAGTTCTCATCTGGGAGGGTTCGCATTAAGAGCAATGAATGCATCATTATGGACAAAAAGTGAAACCATTTTCATTGAATTTATTTGTTTTTTTATATATATATATATATAAATCATCTAAACTCTTTGATCTAAACATACCAATAAATTGTAAATGACAATTGGATGAACTAAGCTTGCTTGTTTTTACATGTGCTGTCAGCAAGTGTCTTGTGTTGCTAAGAGTTCCTCTCAGCATGAACACATCTGATACTGTATTCAGGTGAAGACTTGTGAACTTCTGACCTAGTCGTGACATTGTACTACATTGCAACACTCTGGTTTCATTAGAGGATTCCTAAAATAACGGAGACGGAGAGCTGGGATAAATATCTTAAATGAACAGTTGAGCGAAACAGTTATTTTTGATCGAGTTCAATAAAAAATGTCTTCCTTATGTAATTTTTTCCTTATGTAATGAATTATGACAACCTCAGTCAGGATCTTTTTCCTGTGTGTTTTTATTGCTTTTTTTTTTTTTCCACATTTTTCAAGGAGATTTCCAGATGTTCACTTGAGTGGACAGTATGTGTTTTTGTTTTTAAATGAAAATATACTTTATTAAACATAATATAGTATTAACACAGTAATATTGTGTATATTTAACAAGCCAATGAATAAAATTATATAATGATTATTTTTTTGATGTAACAAGTAATGCATTACAAGTTTTTTGATGTAACTGCATACTACATTCTTATAACACAATTACATTTATTTTCAGCCAAAAAAGTAAATGCAGACAAGTATTTTCAAGAACTACAGTCACAGTAATATCATGAATTGTAGCTGAAATATAGCTAGTGATGTCCAATTTAGCGTACAGATGATGAATCAAAATTTCCACCCAATCTAAAATCATTACTTGGAAAAGTTAACAATCATATGACTCCTTAGATGATACTTGATGTTACCTTTTTTGCCCACAAGAGTCTAGAAGGAATATTATGGAGCAATTTGGCATTTCCAACTGGGCGTAGGCCATCTTTTGTTTAAAGAAAAAAAATCCACATACAACAGCTTGCCATAGTTGTGGTGTATAGGATGATGCACTAGATTCTACTAGTTGATGTGCAACTATGCATCAAAACCCATGCATATGCAAGAAAATTACTTTTTGAATAGCTGTCCACTGTAGTGACATCTATGAATGAAAGGGCTCATTTTATTTACAAGAAGCCACACATTATTATTTAAAAATATATAATTTTAATCAGATATCACTCACTCAGAAGTTTCTGATTTGGTCACAGTATTGTTCTGTTCAACAGAAATTGGCACATGAAGAATATAGAGGGGGTTATAAGTTAACTTAAATTTCACTGATGTTATGCATTTAACAATTCTGAGAGCTTTAAAATATGTAATTATAAGTGTGTTTGACTGTGTTTACATGTAATCCATCCGATATCACAAATTAAGCCTAAGAATTAAATCTGGGGATGTGTTTCATGTTTGAAAATGTATACATAAAATATACACTACTGTTCAAAAAACATTAAAAAAATAGTGAGTTTAATTGACATGGGTAATGATTGCTAACATGTCAAAGATGTTTAACGCAAAAATAAATTTCTGACTATATATATATATATATATATATATATATATATATATATATGCATGCTTTCCCCACTTTCCTCCTTTTGTGTTGTAAGACATTTAGAAAAAAACTCAGACCTACTTAAACTATTTTACTTGATTTCTGAATTTGAGAAGAAGCATTCGCTGAGAAGAGGTGGATCTTTTGGCCCCCAAAGCAGAGACTCAAATTTGTCCCTGACAGCAATACAACCCTGACTGCTGTCCGCCTTTGTCCTCTTTTTCTCACCAAAGGAAGATGCCAGTCTGTTCGTGAGTTTACGGAGCTCATTCACAACAACCTTAACATCCACTTGGTCCTGAGAGGCTTTCCACGTAGCCTCATTAAAGGGAAAGGTCAATATGAAGTCTCCAACACGATAAGGAGGGACGTCTCTGTCCTGAGTCCTGCGGTTCCATGGGACGGTTGAGGACTTGGGTTTATGCATGTGAAGAGAAGGTAACTTGCATATGGAAGATGGTGTATTTTTGTGCGATTGCCTCGTACTGTTAAGCGTTGTGAGTTTTAGGTCATCAGATTCCACCTCAATGTTAATTTCCTCAAACTTCTGAGGAGCCTTTTCATGTCCACTGGACGTTCTGGATTTTGAATTAGGGTGAATGAGGCAAGAAGCGTACCTGGTGTTATTTCTAGCACAACCATTTACAGAACACAACATAGTGTCTTGAGAACTTGAAGAGGTTGAGATAGACTGATTCCAGCTTCTCTTGCCTGATGGAGTATCATGCAAAGTTTTGGGCAGCAAAAACTCTTGATGGATTTTTGGCTGTAAATACCGGCTACCTGATCTTGTATATCTGTTTCTGAGGTATCCTTTCTGTCTGAAACTATCAGTCATCCTGTAATTCATCAGGTCGATTACATCGTTGATCAGCCCTTTCTTGACAGTTACGTCAGCAGGGCAGTCTAATGAAAGTGCCGGACTGTGGTTGACCTCTAGAAGCCATGGTTTGAAGCTGGCATCGATGAGGATGTCAAACCCCAACAGTTCCAGACAGTTGGGGTTGGAGGGAATGCAAGGAATGGCTGTGAGCAGAGTCAACGTGATGATATTGCTGATCCTGTGCCAAAAGAGAAATTTGTTAACATCTTGTTTGTGAAGAAAGCAGCGGAATTTGTTCAGGGTCCACTTGCATCCTCGGCCAACTCGCTCTTTGTCCATGGCGTAGCACAATCCGAACTTATTGATGCTGGTGTTTGTCAGGTGAGAGTATAGGTTGTCTAAAGAAGCAAGGTTGTATTTTTCTGTCGCAAAACGCACTAGGCCTTCCTGGTGCATGTAAATCACAAGAGGACAGAAGCTCTTTACGCAAACGTAAATGCGCAGATCAAACTTGTAGCCTGAAATGAGAAGCGGGTTGCTGATGTACCTCTGTATGATTACCGAAGAGTCGTAGACCAAGTCCTTGACATCTTTAAACAGAAATATACCTCTTCCTCTCGACAGGTCAACTGGCTTACAAATCCAGTAGCAAGACTTCCCTCCGTCATTGGTGCGATTCTTAGTATACACCCCAAGAAACTTTGTGTATTCGTTTGGCAGTATGAAAGCAGCAGGGCTGAAGTCATACACAGCTGCACCGAAAGCACTCTTCATTCTTCTCAAATGCCGTGCTAGATAGTCCTTGCGTGTAATATGGGTCATTTTGGGATGGTGGTTCAGTCTCTGCCAGGGCAGGATGTTTTTGTAGTCAGAGGTTCGGAAGCCAGAGGTTCTCCAGTAGAGATTCCAGTCTCCTTCCTCCTGCTCCTCTTCATCATACTCCTCCCATCCACGCTCCAGCAGCACTTCACGTACCACCTGCGGAGCTCCTCCATGCAGTCGGAACACCAGCGGAGCAAAATCACATTCCTTTTCAGCCATAGAGAAGATCCCAGTTCCTCCAAGAAATCAGACAATTCTCTGAATTCTGGGGAATAGGGAAAATCTCATTTAATTCTCCAATCAATGGACAGTAATTTTTGGACAATAATGTACACAGCTTCTTAATTGCTCTTACAAATGCAGGCCATGATATATATATATACACTGCCCTCCAAAAGTTTGAAAACACCACTGGCAAAGTGTGTAAATCCTTTTCATTTTTTGGTGCAAATACATTAAAGTAACTTGACATTATCATTGAAGACCAGCAATAATAATTTTCATTTTGATTACATAATAATGGCAATATATACATGTCAAAGTCAGACATGCCCCTTTGCCAGCTGTGATGCCTGGTTACTGGTTTAAACTTGGCCCAGGTTTGTAAAAGATTTTTGGGTCAGCACACCTTAATAGCTTCAACAATTGTTTGCCAATTAAGTTTAGAATACAATGAACCAATTAGAACTCAGTTTAGGTCAGATAGCTGCTAATGGTGGATATTTTGATGAATCGAAAATTTAAGTTTTTTTTCTATGTATAAACTGTTTATATAATAAAATATGTTTGCGTAGTTTTGGTTGTCCCTTATCAGTGCAAAATTATCACAAATAAAAAAGGATTCATGCCAATATTGTCCAAAACTCCACTTTTCTAGGGCGTTGGAGGGCAGTATATAAATTTTCTATTTGAATATATTTTAAAATGTAATTCATTCCTGAATTTTCAGCATCATTACAATAGAAATCTTTTGTAACATTATAAATCTTTACTGTCACTTTTGATCAATTTAATGTATCCTTGCTGAATAAAATTATTAATTTCTTTAATTTCTTTCCAAAAACAAAAATCTCACTGACCCCAAACTTTTGAACAGTAGTGAATAGTGTTGCAAAAGCTGTCTATTTCAGATAAGTGCTGTTCTTTTGAACTTTCTATCCAAAAAACTTGACAAAAATTGTACACAAGTTTTTAACATTGATAATGATATGTTTCTTGAGCAGCAAATGTTTGTGTGTTCAATATACATGTATGTGTGTGTGCGTTTTTGTGATTTCTGAGGACACAAATTTGTATAATGACATGGGTATTACACTGGTATTACGACGTAAACATGAATTATGAGGACATTTCATGAGTCCTCATATTTAAAATAGCTTTAAAAACATACTAAACAATATTTTATTAAAAGGTTTAGGTGTAGGGGTAGTGTAGGGGATAGAATGTACAGTTTGTACAGTATAAAAACCATTACGCCTATGAAATGTCCCTGTGTGTGTGTGTGTGTGTGTGTGTGTGTGTGTGTGTGTGTGTGTGTGTGTAAATTCCTGATTAATGCAGTCATATGCGGTGGATTAATCTAGTTATGGTAGTCAGTACGTGACAAACTTAAGAGAAATGATTGATTAATACTGGAATATTATTGTGCATGTACAGTAAAGTCATAGTACTCCCAATACAAAAAAACAAAACATTTTTAATTCTGCCCGGTGTCAAAATTAACAAAGCACATTGTTATATTGCCAGCAACTTCTTTTTTTTAACCTCTATTCATATAATTTACCACAGTTTTAGCTTTCCCTGTTTGTAGAGTATATAAATCACTCTTACCTGAGCGAGCTGTGTTGCCTGGGAGATCCTCCACAGAGCTCCTGTCCTGTCAGACAGGTTGAGGCTCCTTTTGTGCTCTGCTCTGGTCATCTTTCGTTGCTAGGAAACCTTTTGAATAAAAGCGCGCCATGTGAGCTGCTGACTCCAGTGTTACGTTGCGTGGTCAGAGCATGTGACGTCACCATAAGTGAATCAGGGTTAAATATATTTTCCAAATATTGCATATGATTTAAAAAATAGTCTCGGGAAGGTCTATATCGAATATAGTATAGCTAACGAACACTTGTGTAAGTATAAGTATCTGACAAAAGACTAAAATGTTATTATGTAAATGGAATAGGCAATCAAATTTAACACATTTTATAAGTGAAGTCGAAACACGTAGACCTAATGTCACGTAGGCCTAATGACATTACAATTAGGTAAAATGATGAACAACATTATTCTCTCTCCTCTATCCCCACATTTCCTCAGATCCGACCATAATAGACAAGAAGAAAACACTGCCACCTACTGGAGATCACAATACACCCATAGAAAGCTAAGGAACATGCCCGAGAGAGTTTACTATGAGTGTGAATGCTGCCATCTACTGGTTACAACGCAAAACACTGTAGCTGCAGTAGTGCGCTGATCTGTATTGTTATAGGCTACATACCATAAAACGTAATATGTTACACAGCATTAGTTTATGTTTAACATAAGGGTGAAAGCACAACTGAATACAGTGAGTTACACCACAGCCTTCATTGAAGCAAGCTGCGTACAGAGGTTATTATAGTCCAGCTGTTTACATACTGGGCAATGAATTAACTCCTGTCATGGTAACTAAAACTGGAGGTAGAATGTCATGTATAATACTCACTGCTTAAAGAAAACGAGAATAGATCATAATTTCATACTTTTTTTTTTTTTTTTTTTTTCTGATTTTATTTTGACTTTAGATTCTTGTTTAGATTTCTTATTTGTTCTAAATTATTTGATTAAAATGAATCTAAAACACAAAATGTTTATATCCAGGCTTAATCCTTGTATTTTTGGAATATATAATGTTGACACAATATTTGTATTATCTGGTATCCAATCACGTTTTAAAGTGTTTAACTTTTTTTATGAGCTGCCATAAAATATTTCTTGTAATTTGTTGATTGTCTTAGTCAGATATTTATCATCATTCAGAGATTTAGTAACCTGAGTTATTGCCTGTATTATAACCCAGATGCATGGAATGTACTTCAGCGTAAACATTACTTTATTTTGATTCATTGTTACATTATTTCACTTCTCATTTTCAGCATTCTGCCTTTAATAACAGTAATAGCCAATGCTATAATGCATACAAACTTTGAAACACCATTTGAGCTTCAGGAAGTGTTTAATCTGCAAATGATTCTTTGATTTTACTATCTATACGAGTATCTCAGGAAGATCCTCTATGCAGAAATGCCCTTTAGAACATTGCTGATAAAAGCTGTAAAGATTGTCTTGTATGATAATCATAATCTTATACATGTGCAAAAACAAACAAACGACAACAACAAAAAAACATTACTTCTAATTTTAATCTTGTAGTAATATTTATGTTCTGTCTTGTTTTTGCTACTTCAATGATGTTGAGGGATTAATGTTCTGTCTGAAAAGAATATTATATATTATTATAGTAAGATAATTATATCATTGTATACATGATTTCTTTTTTATGATCTCAGTTGCACATTTTATTATCTAGATCTTATCCTATGATTTTCATTCATGTAGGTTTTGCATGTGATACAACACCAAACTTTGATCTTTGACATCAATACTAAAATGACTGAAACAAGCTTACTTTATGATGATATTTACATGATCTCCTAATCTACCAAACACTCAGAAGATAATATATCTTGAAGAATGTGCGTAACCAAACAATTGCTATGGAAGTCTGGGATCAGAAACTGTTTGGTTACCAACATTCTTCAAATTATCTTCTTTTGTGTTCAACAGAGCAACCTCATACAGGTTAAAACAACTTTAGGGGGAGTAAATGATTTTTCATTTTTCAGAATTTTCATTTTTGGGTTAACTTTCCCTTTAAAGGCAGCAGGGGAAAAAAATTCAGGCTTTAAACAGACCTACCAAAAAATTGGGCTTTAACAAAAACAAAAACAAAAACATAGGGCTTATGTGACCAGTGCTGGCAAAATGAGTCACATTGAGCAGATTTTCAAAAATGAGTTAGTTATTTTCACATTCTCTATTAAAAAAAACAACAGCTTCAAAGCTTGATGTATGATTTGTTGGAATCAGAAAAAATTACTAAGCTACACCTGTTTGAAGCCGATAGAGTCAGCAAAGTCAGTTTTGAGAAAAATCGAGTTAAAGTTTTCTGAAGCTTTCCAATCAAAATCACCTAGCAACCATACCTTAAAATCCCTGGTAATACTACCTAATTTGGCACAAACCAGGTCAAAACCCATATCTATAGGAAAAATATATATATATATTCAACATTTTTTTTCATGATTCCACAATTGTTTGATTAACATTAATGAAACAAACAGCCTATATATTAAGAAGAGTTTTATATATATATATATATATATATATATATAATGTTTCTGTCCTCTTCACGGTGTAGTTACAGCATCTACCACCAGGGGTTAGTAGGGTCAAGCAAACCTTGACACCCTTGGATCAATTCCTCATTAGATGTTCCAGTCAAATATTTGTTTATTACAAAGCAAATTATGTATTATTGCAGAGATTGAACCCATGTTAGAATGCTACACAGAAACTGCACCACTATGTGGGTTTACTGTTGGTCATATCTTAGAATGACTTTCACTAGTGCCCCATCAAAAATGCATGACACCCCTGGCCATTGTGGCCAAAGTACCGTGATGTTGAGCATGTTCTAGTTCCAGTGTGAGGTCGGTGAAGTAAATGTTCACTCTCACAGGTGCTCTTGCGTTTGTGGCTGGTGGACTGGTTCTTCTGTTACCTGAAACCAAAGGTGTGCCTCTTCCAGAAACCATTGAGGACATTGAATGTCCAAACAGGTGAGGTTTTACTCTCTTCACTATGGTAACATTTGTCACCATGAACCTTTCTTCACAAATGTGAACTGTATGTGCAGAAACAAAGAAAACCATCTGAAGAGTCAACAGCTGCAGAATTTGCTGCCCTCTGATGTGACATCAAACAAAGACGTTACAGCAGTCTGAGACAGAATCCAGCAACCTCCTTAAAGGGTTAGTTCACCCAAAAATGAAAATTCTGTCACTTATTACTTACCCTCATGCCGTTCCACACCCGTAAGACCTTCGTTAATCTTCAGAACACAAATTAAGATATTTTAGTTGAAATCCGATGGCTCCATGAGGCCTCCATAGGGAGCAATGACACTTCCTCTCTCAAGATTCATTAATGTACTAAAAACATATTTAAATCGGTTCATGTGAGTACAGTGGTTCAATATTAATATTATAAAGCGACGAGAATATTTTTGGAGTGCCAAAAAAACAAAATAACGACTTATTTAGTGATGGCCGATTTCAAAACACTGCTTCATGAAGCATCGGAGCACAAATGAATCAGTGTGTCGAATCATGATTTGGATCGCGTGTCAAACTGCCAGTGGCTGAAATCACGTGACTTTGGCGCTCCGAACAGCAGATTTGATACACTGATTCATTTGTGCTCCGATGCTTCCTGAAGCCGTGTTTTGAAATTGGCCATCACTAAATAAGTCGTTATTTTGTTTTTTTTGGCACTCCAAAAATATTCTCGTCACTTTATAATATTACTATTGAACCACTGTACTCACATGAACTGATTTAAATATGTTTTTAGTACCTTTATGGATCTTGAGAGAGGAAGTGTCATTGCTTCCTATGGAGGCCTCACGGAGCCATCGGATTTCAACTAAAATATCTTAATTTGTGTTCCAAAGATTAACGAAGGTCTTACGGGTGTGAAACGACATGATAAATGACATGATAAAGTAATAAATGACAGAATTTTCATTTTTGGGTGAATTAACCCTTTAACTTTATTATGTGATGCTGCTTATCACTTCTTGAGGATTTTGAGGATTTAATCAAAATTATACAAACTGATATAAAGAAGTTATTAGTCTACTACCTGTCTGACATCATTCACCAACGTGGCTGAACGACAGGTTTGCGACAATGCGGTTTCGGGAAACAGTCGTGGCTAGCTAGTTGATTTGTTCAACGATGCATTGTACTATGGTAGTGAAGCAGCGAATTACGATGTTTTACGGGAAATGCACCCCAGGCTGACAGTGGGCTTGACAGTTTCTAAAACTGACCGTCTGAACAAGGTCTTTAAAACGGCTTATGCATCACTACAATTTCATTATTTCATTGTCAGTTGTTCACTTAAATTCCATTACACATCATTTGACTAATCCGACTAATTCTCAGTTTTCTTCAGAGGTGTAAAGTATTTGAGTAAATGTAATTAGTTACTCTTTTTGGCTACTTTGTAGTTGTACTGAGTATCAAATATATTAGCAAGTAAATTTACCTTTTACTCCAATACATTTGTGATGAGTAATGCAATTACACATTACATTTTGCATGGCACCTAACTTTTCTGCAGCAGTTTGTTTCTGCTATAAAGAAGCAATATCGCCATCTAATGCCATTGTCACACCTACTGATAACAAGCCCAACCCATTAAAAGGGACAATATGATTGGTCAGTTTTCCTGTTAATTGAAATTCGTGATGAAAATTCGCATTTGATTTAGGAGATGCGCATCCAGCGCAAGTAGACTTCGAATATTTATTTTAACTTAACATTATTTTATTTATCCACTATAGTGACAAGACTTTTTTGAAGAATATTGGTTTACTTATGACCTTTTTGTGCACTTGAGCTCAGGGCCGTAACCACTATAGACACTGAGGGGGTTTATTGATTTATTGCAATATTTTTGCAATCAGTTTTATTTTGATTATAGAAAACAAACAAAATTCAAATTGTTTCTTATTTTTACTGGCATGTCTCTCAGGTGTTGAGGACTCGTGCATCTTTGAGCCCACATTCAGTACGAGTAAAATCAGATACTCTAAGACTTTTACTCAAGTCGTATTGGAATTGGTGACTTGTAACTTGTAATGTAATCATTTTCGAGGTAAGGTATCTGTACTTTTATTCAAGTATGGTTTTCAGGTCCTTTTCATAGCTCTGGTTTTCTTTCATATTGCGTTCTATCCAGTCGACAAACTTGGAGACGCGGGTATACACTCCAGGTTTCATGGCATTACCACAGCCGAGACCCCATGATGTCACTCCCTGAAGGACGTAGGCGTTCTGTGCGTAGCAGACAAGAGGCCCACCGGTGTCACCCTGAATGAGTGTGAGGAACACGTCACAATTTAAGATGTTATTCATTTAAAATCTTTCCCTCTGCTGTAGGTCTCAAATCTCACTTGTGTAAGAAAGTTATAAAGGGTTGGAACAACATGGAGGTGAGTAAATGATTATAGTAAAATAGTGAATTTTTGGGTGAACTATTCCTTTGAATGCACAATTCACATTGATTTGTACAGCACTTTTCACCATACATGTCGTTTCAAAGCAGCTTCACAGAAAATTCATGTTCTATGTTACAATTAAGAGTAATCTGTTATCAGGTGACTGTGTCAAAGTAATTGCAGAAATGTACAGTTCTAAGACAATCCAGATCATGCAGTTAGCTAACATCATGTATTAATTTAAGCAAAAACAAGGAGCATGTTAAAGCAATGATTAATTAATGTATGGAAAATTTGGCATGGAAAATCAGTGGCTCTGTTCCAAACACAAACCATGTCAATAGTGCTCCTCACATGAAGAACTTGAAAACCCTAATATTGCAAAAGTTAGATATTGGTATGTTGCTTATAATAGCAATATTGACAAAATCCTATTATAATCCCATTATGACGGTGCATGTAAACACGATTAGCATAGCAAGTATGGCAAGCTGTTTTGACTTTTATTCATTCTCAGGATATGAATTCTTGATATCAATAATTCAATTATTGATATCAGGAATTGCATTTCCACTAGTAACAATATTAATTCTTGATATCAACAATTCATTTCTTGATATCAGGAATTACATTTCCACTAGTAAAAACTACAATTCTTGATATCTGTAATTGTATTTTCACTAGTAAAATTTCACCATAGGCTGGCATTCAAATTCAATTGTTGATATCAAGAATTGATTTCTTATTAGTTGAAATTCCCATTTCACATATCAAAAATACAATTCTTACTAGTAAAAATCATAATTTGACATCAATAATTACATTGTTACTAGTAAAAATGTGAATTTTTGATATCAAGAATTAATTTGGCACTAGTTGAAACATCAGTTCTTGATATCAACAGTTGAATTGCTACTAGTAAAAATGTATTTCTGATATCAATATAATTTCAGATATCTAAAATGGCTTTCTTACTAGTAACAATCACATTCATGATAGAAACTAACATTGTCACTATGACAATCAAATTATTGATATCAAAAATGAACATTGTTACTAGTAGCAATTCAATTGTTGATGTCAAGAACAGATATTTGCACTAGTAACAAAGTTAATGATATCAAAAATTTTACTCGTAAGAATTGTATTTCTTATATGTGAAATTGGAATTTCAACTATAAGAAATCAATTCTTGATATCAACAGTTGAATGGCAGCCTATGGTGACATTTCACTAGTTAAAATACAATTACAGATATCAAGAATTGAATTGTTGATATCAAGAATTCATATCCTGAGAATGAATAAAAGTCAAAATGGCTTGCCATACTTGCTCAGCTAATTGCGTTTACATGCACCCTCATAATGGGATTATAATAGGATTTTGGCAATATTGCGATTAAACTACCTCATGTAAACGCAAAACTTTGATTAAAGTAATGTGATTAAGCTCATAATCAAGCATAATCACTGATGGATCCGAAATGGTCAATATTCATATTCATGCACTTTTGTTAATATTTATTTTTAATCATTTATGGCTTATGACTTTTGCTTTCATATATTTATGTACTCATACTTTATAGATTAATTCTTATCATATTTTCAAGTATTCACTGGTGATTGTACCCTTATGGTTATTTTATATTTAAGAGTATGATTTCTATGTTCAATTGTTCTTCAAGTGTTCTAGTGTGACAGGTCACGCTGACACGTTTGTGGTTAGACATTGGACGCCTGCAGAATTAACCATTTGAATTCTGATCAAAATATGTCTGTTATTTTTCCTGATGACATTTAAAAGGGTAAGATTTGCAAAATTCCCTATAGGGGATAAAAACAACTATTTTTGACACTGGACCAGTGGATGACGTAATGGGTGAAATTAACCTTTTCTTTTAGAACAAAAACATCAGTTTGTGTGGGTTGGGAATTTCCCTGTATGCTTATGGTATAATATGGACTGAGTTGTTGATAATTCAGCTTTTTCCCTCCTTTGCTCTCCTTGACTTCTACTTCTTGTCTCTTATCTGCAAATGTCTTAATTATTGCTCTTTTTGATCTTCATCTATTAGATACAATACTCTGGATTTTACAATACTCTAAATTTTATTATTAACTATTGACTAATACTTTATGATGGTTATTTTACCTTTTGGTTTTATTAAGTATTTTCATTATCGATTAAAGTTTGCGTGTGAGGCTAAATTTAATTGTAATGAATAAATAATTTTTCATCAACTTTATCTACTGCCTGAATCTCAATTTCACAAGTTTCTGCATCAATCACATTAAACTAGGTGGTGTAATGTCACGCCGATTTTAATCGCAATAAACAGTCAGGTAAACACCTTCCACCTTCACATTATTCTGTTTTTTCTTCCCATAATTGCTAAACTCTGTCAACACAATTAGCTGCACGGACTCTGTACCGTATCTTCATCCAGACGGCGCGAAGAACGCAACGGCAGCAAACCCGGCATTGCGATGTTCATCACGGCGCCAACTAATATCCAGTAGGTCCATAAAAATTTTGAATTTGATGTGAGTAGATTAAAAATGGCCGGTAACATGCATACTATGTGCCTGAGTGTGGTATAACCATACTTGTTAGAAATAATCAAAGTAATGTAAATTGCATGTAAACTGGAGTGAAGAGTTCTGTTCGTGTCATGAAAACAACTGTGCTGCAATTAAGACCTTACTCTGTTAATGAGAAATAATTGCATTATTGGTGCACATGTAAAAGTAGTAATGCTTAGTACATGCAAGTATATTTGGTCATTTTCATAATTTGATAGAACTATTGGTAACACTTCATTTTACAGTGTCATTGTTACACGTTACATGTAGTTACTGTAGTAATAACTATAAATTATGCGTAATTACATGCTATTAACCAAACCCTCATCCCAACCCTCGCTAACTCTATAGTACATGTAGTTAATTATTATTACACAGTACTTAATAACACTGTAACATGGACACCTTAAAATAAAGTGTAAGCTAAATATTTTATAAATGTTGAATAAAACAGTTTGTTTAATGTATTCTTTGATTGCTTTATCGGTGACAAATACATGCAATGCTTCCTTGCAATTTGGCCATATCAAGGCACTTTACAAGGCTACGTCTGTTTGTATTCATAATTATTGCTAAAA
Source organism: Megalobrama amblycephala (assembly GCF_018812025.1). Lineage (NCBI taxonomy): Eukaryota > Metazoa > Chordata > Actinopteri > Cypriniformes > Xenocyprididae > Megalobrama > Megalobrama amblycephala. The sequence continues at coordinate 32,818,367 of NC_063054.1, read as the reverse complement.
ATCAGAGCTAGTGAGTTGACAGAATCTAGAGACCCTCAATAGAGCAGGCTCCCTTACCTGGCAACTGTCACTTCCACCATGTCTGTTTCCTGCACACATCTCATGCTCCTTCACACGGCCATTCAGAAAAGATGCACGGTTGCAGACTTTGTTGTCAATTACAGGGATGTCGGTTTCTTTCAGGAAACCTTCTTCACCGGTTCCTAGAAAACAAAAAGTCTTGAAATCATGAACACTGTGAAATCTTTAATTAATAATCAATTATGTTTATCTGTCTAACAGTAAAAATATTTTTTAAAGAATCCATTACTTGTTAAAGTGACCTACCCTCCCCCCAGCCTGTTACATAGCATTCAGTATCACTTGGTACAATGTAGTCCTTCTCTGGTAGGCACGCAGGCAATACCTTATTGGTTATTAATGCAGGCCTAAAACCAAACAACAAAATCATGAGTTTGCCTTCTTAATGTCATTATGAATAAAATTAGCTTTTAAAAGCCAGAACTGCATTTATCCATTAATGTCACCAAATGGAATTGCAAAGATAGTGTCTATTTTCAATAGAGATTACTGAACATTATCTGCCATTACCCCAGCATACAGAAAATCCCATCTAAAACTTGTGCCATTGGTTGAGTCAGGGTTGAGGAATCAACTGTTGAATCACTTACTCATACTTTTATCTACGTATTAAACTGGGATGTGAGAAAGTATAAATATCTGAAACATTAAATACCAGATTCAGAAGTGTTGTTTGAATTGCAATGGCAACAGTTGCACTCATCAATGGTGGACGGAAGACTCTAACCTGTCCAACTTGAGAAGAGCGATGTCAGTTCCAGCTGGCCCCTTAATTATCTTAGAAACATTTCGCTCCTGTCTGGATGCTTCATTTGCACGTTCTGTGTGGATTCCAAGGAAGATCTTGTAGGCAGATGGACTGTCAGACCTGCACAGCATTAAACCATTTGATGTATAAATACCCCATTAACAAGTTTTGTGGTTTTTATTCCATATTTTTGGGGGGGCTTTGAGGTCATCTATATGCTAGTGCAGTACATGGTTGTCAACTCTAGTTCAGGGAATCCACAGACAATAAAAATGTACAGTGTTGTGGATCCCCAGAAGTGGAGGAAGAACCACCACACTGTTGTACTTAATACAATTGGCAGAATTCACAATTTCAACCCTTTATTTGCATTTTTGTCTCCTCAAACAATTAAAAAAAGTCACTTACCTCTCTAGGCAGTGGGCTGCAGTTAGGACCCATTGTGCATCAATTAGCGTTCCACCACAGAAATGGATTTTGGTTCTAATATGACAGAAAATAACAGTTAATAACTACAATTTTAACTGGGCCTGGAAATGAGTACAGAGGTAGAGGAGGCTTGTTTGTATACCTTGTCCTAAGACTGATCTGCCAAGGCCAGGAGTGTGGTTTGGAAATACACCCCCCAACGATTCGGCCAAAGCACCGCTTAGGTTTTACTGAAGGTTGTCCGCATTTCAGGCTATCTGATTAGAAAGGAATATGCATGTCATGTATCTTACTTAGCAAAGATACTTGATATTTGAGCCTGGATAACAACAATTAGCATTTGGGAATTTCCAAATTGGAGCCAAATATTTCCAAGAGGAATATTAAGAACAGTTACCACAGTCTGGGATCTGACAGTAATCCCACTTCTTATTTCGATCCGTTGTATAGCACCAAGGTCCATTCACGTCACTGTCTGGGTTTCTGCATTGCTAATAGCATAACCAAGTAAATAACTTCTAAAAAAAACTGTTTAAAAAAAGGCAGGATTTGGTTGAAATTCTACATGGACCTACATTTGACTCTAGACCCTTGTCTGGGTGCGTTTCAGGGGTAAAATTGGTATGCTGATGGGGGGTCATAGAACTCCATGCTTGGCAGGTCACTCCCGTTATAGTAATGGATGTGGGCCCCCGGTAACTTGCTCCATTGCCAACCTTACAATCTTGTAAAAAGAAACAAAGCACATAACTCACACCCTCCCTTAGACAATACTATGGTTCTCTTGATATTTAATCTAATCTGTTAGCTTTTAGGTGAATGAACCTATTTCTGGAGAAGGAGATATAGAAGGAGAAGCTGCAGCCACTGATGGATTGGTAGGAGGCTCCCTTGAGCTGTTCTTGTTGTCACACTGCTCGATATTGCAATACTCCCATCGAACCGTGGGATCTGTGGTGAAGCACCAAGGGGCTCTGTCACCATCTGGATTCCTGCACAGGTTCCTCCTCAGATCTCTGCATGATTGGCGAAATCAGAGGGAAAATCAGTAGAGACAAAAGTTGCAACACTTCAAGATGCAACAGTTTAAGATTCAGTGTAGTGTCTTACGCTTTAGGGAAATTCTGAGGTGTTTTGGAATGTTGATGAGGTTTCATGGATGTCCAGAACTGGCATTTCTTTCCACTGATGGTCTCTGACATGGCACCACGGTAGGAGGTTCCATCACCTTCGTAACATGCCTCACCTTCAGGGATCACCGGCTCCTCTAGGAATCACATATTTATGTTATACATGGTTCTTTCACCAGTTCTAGGGGCATATGATGTAAAATACAAAGAAAGGACACCATAATCTACATGTGATATGGTTTTGTAATGACTCCTTCAAAACAGACCAGGTCTAGGTTGATCTCCACAACTTGGCACACTGCAGTACTCCCAGCGGGTGTCTGGATCTGTGGTGTAACACCATGGACTTATTTCATTATCAGGGTTTCTGCAGTAGTTCTTATCAAGGCCTCTGGGATAGAAACAAACTTTAGTTAAATTCCAAAATTTCATTGCATTGCCCTAAAGAATAATTCAAACATTGAAGAAGTCTGTCTGTTTGTTTCTTCTAGTTCAACTGTGTCAAATCATGCTCCTGGAGGGCCCTGATCTGCAGATTTTAGCTTCAACACACTTGCCTGGAAGTTTCTAGTGATCCTAAAGACCTTTATTAGCTGGTACTTGTGTACTAAAATGGGGTTGAAGCTTCTGGAGAGCCTGGCCCTGCAGAGATTAGTTCCAACCCTGATCAAACGCTTTCCTGTATTTTTTAAGAAGTCTCGAACACCTTAATTAGCTGCTCTGAGCAATGGTGGTCCTCCATGTGTAGGGCTTGACACCATTGGATAATTAATCAAAACCTGAATGTCTCTCAAAAGCAGTTCATCAAAACCATCATGTTGATGCTTACTTGCATGGGTAGTTCTCTGAAGTTTTGGAATGCTTCTGGGGACTTTGGGATGCCCAGTCCTGGCAAATTTTTCCTGAGACTGTCACCGCAATGGTGCCCCTGTAGGAGCTACCTTCTCCACTTGCACAGGTAAGCTCTGGTACAATTGTGGGTGGTTCAGTTGCTACAAGTAAACATTGACCAATTAATGATGAACTAATCATTTGACAGAAAACTTTGTGTTTCAGATTGATAAGAACATTGCTTACTGCATCGTGGAATGGAGCAGTATTCCTAACGTTTGGATGGACTGGTGGTGAAGCACCAGGGCCTAGGCTCTCCATCGGGGTTCCTGCAATAGTTCTCTTCCAAGTACTTATCAGGAAGACTACAAAAGACAGACCATAGTCAAAATATGCACAAAATAGACCATATCCTCTTTGTGCTATAAATGATAATGTCTCACGCTGAAGGGATGTAACCGTGGTTGTGGGGTTTTTGAGAGTCCCAGCGTTGGCAGGTAAATCCACTCATAGTGGTGGAGATCTTGCCTCTGTAGTTTTCTCCACTGCACTGCATACATTCCTCTGGAGATTTTAAAGAGCAGATTCAAGGGACAAATTCCAAACTGTGTTTTTGCACTCTTGTACATCACTTCAATAGGTTTCTCTAAATGAAAGTGAGCAACTGAATCCCTTCAAAAAAGGCTTTTCCACAAGGCCGTTTTATCAAACACTGCACAAAGAGACCATATGCCAAGACTAATAGGTTCACTGGACTGTTCTATCCACCTACATTCTGTTAAATCAACAAAGCAAAACTATCTTAAACAAGAGCCCTTACCAACTGTATTAGACTATAGACTTTTTCCTAAAATATAAAGATCTAAAACTTGATCAACAGAACTCTTTGTATCAAAACATTAACTGAAAGAATTCATTTGCTATACATTTGCAGATGACTGGATTTTCTTACCTGTGCTTTGGGTCTGGCCCCTGAGGAAACCTGAAGGTAACACGATATTATTAATGATATACAAATAAATTAATGCTATTAGATATAGGTTTTACTCAGGTAATTTTATTTTTGTTCATTTAAAGATAGCAGAAATAGCCTAATAAGTAGGGCGCCATGAATAAATATCTTTTGGCTTACCTGTAAGAAGATATAGACCTAAAAGAACTGCTTTGTGAACCTTCATGTTGGGGCATTGACAGGCAGGGACTTTTCAATCTTTTAAGCATGTCAGTACAACAAACATCATAGGGCCGTTACTCATCAGTCAATCATTGTCGTTACAAGGACATGGACCAGGTCAAATCGTGTTTGTCGATCAGAGTGTTTGAATCCACCGTTACTGTTTCTGATCACATGATTTATTAGAGCTGGACTTTTTTTTTTTTTTTTTTTTTTTTACTTTTTTTATTAACATTATTGGTTTTATTTCACATTAAGATGGTTTGGTACTAAAACTGCATTGAGAAAAACTATGAGAAATAAAGTAGAGACAAAAGGATAAGTGGAGAAAAAGTCATTATAAAGCAACTGATTTAAGCAAAACTAAAAGATTGTTTCTTAATACCCAGCAAAATAAATAAAGTATTACATTTCAATATTTTAATACAGATTTTAAATAATGAAATGAAATACATATCAATTCAATACTCCTAAAAAGAAAATTCTCATCAGTCATAAATCAACAAGTTAATATCAACAGAGGGACTATGAGCCATCCCACTCAATACACAAACAGAACAGCCTAATTTTGCAACTATGAAAGTTGAACCAAGCAACCATGAGAAAAAAATGAAGGGAAAAAAAAAAAAAAAAAACTAGTGTAATCAATATTTGGGATGAAGGGAAAATAGAGGGATTGACATCAAAATAAGCTAACAAGGCAAACAATAGTGCAATGGAATGTTTTTTATTTGCTTTTTTTGTTTACATGGTGTTGCATTCAGTTGTAAGAATGGATTATATAGATTTTTTTTTTTTTTTTTTTGCTTGATTTGTTGGTCCATAACTAATGCTATAATGATAAATTATTGATCTCATAACAATGATCAAACATCTTTCCCCAAAGTTCTACAGTCAAACTTGAGGGCAATGTCTGCAGAAATACCCCAAAACTGAACTGTGGTAGAAACCAGTTTGAGTCAAAAGACAAACATCTTTCAGTCTGTCAGCTCTGTTGTCCAGCTTCATGAAGAAGGCCAGTCGAGCTGCCAACTACCTCCAATGAGTGAATCTGACCCCAGTTTTCCATCTAATTCGGTGAGTCAGGAGGCTTTTGAGGAACAGCGGGTATCTGAAATGGGCAGATCTGCCTGCCAACCTTGACAACATATTGTCTCAAAGATCCCCTCAGGAGGTTATTCTCTTTTTGTATTTAAATTTTTATTAACATGCATGCTAGTGGACATGATGAATGCTGAATGTGACCTTTAGAATCTCAGTAAATATTGTGCAGGTTGAAATTTTCTGCTGTGTACAAACCACATTTAGACAGAAATCTATTTTCTTAATACCATAGCATTGTTACATAAAGAAATCACAGCATGAAATTCAAGAAAAAGTGTTCTGATATTAAATAGTCCTGACTTTGACTCTGAAGAACATTCAGTAATGTTAACACATTTTCTGTACAAAGAATTTTCAGTCATTGCATGAGGGAGGGAAGTTGTCATTAAAGATTACGAGGGCACATGAATTAAAAATAAAACAATCATGATGTGCACGAATACAGTAAATCATTTATCATTGAAAATAGGAATGGTCCATTTGGATTTCATGGTGACTTTAAATTATTGTAAATTAATAAAATAAAAGTGACTCTATTAGCTCGATGCAGATTATAGAGTATAGAACCTTTAAATATTGAATCTCAATACAGATTTTGATTTTGATATCTGATCATATCTCTGTCTGAACAGAATCCAGGCCAAAATGAACTTCTCCTTCAGCGTCAGGTGAAGCAGTTGCAGAGGGTTTTACAGAAACAGAACGCACTGCTCTCTTTGATCAGTCCAGGTATGACTGTGTAACAACTGAGACAAATCAGACACAATTATTTGTTATAGTTAACCAATAATTGTTTAAAGCTCACTCTGGGGTCTGTCCCTAATCCCCCGAGAAGTTCTCAGTTACAAGTTTTATTGCGCCAAGGAATGTTGGTTGCCACATGGAAGAGCAGAGAAGAGCAGAGACAAAGAGACACACAGAAAACCTGCATCTTTCCTGCATCTTTCCCACAGAAAACAGACTTTCCTGCATTAATTTATAGACAGACTGTTCTATAAATTAACATGCATATCCCCAGGAAATGGTATCCATTATAACTGTTTGTTGTATTGTACTCAGTATTGTATTCACATGTTTTAAGATACATTTAAGGTAACTTCAATTATGCCATGTTTAGTGTCTATGGGTTCGTATCGAGAAGATTTAAATGCTTGTGTATATGATATGTTGATACCTGTGCGACACATCAGTATTACAAGAATCTTTAATAGTTCCTCTTAAACAACTCAGCTATTTTTATGACGCTCGGTCGTAAAAGCAATTTTGTCGCTCGGAGATCCTACCCATTTCATTGGTCAGGTCAACCCTTAGGGGTGTGCCTTCTCCCAGAGCTTAAAGCCAGCACGCAATGCTCCTCCCTCTCTCTTACATTTCCGACAACACAGCGACTGCAGGGGCTGCCAGTGGGCCTTTGGGCCCGGGCCTGCCCTGCCCCCAACCATGTGCTTGACGAGGAGAGCGAGAACTCTTTCCCCACTAAGAGTCAAATTAACAGCTCAAGTTGTTTAATATGTCTTCAACCAATGCAGAAGATATTGGTTACAACTCCGGACCGAATCATCATAGATTTCTCCTCAGCCTGCAGATCCGATACTCCTCAGCCTAAAGGCATTTTGCAAGTATCGTACATTTGAACACTAAACAGCGATTTAGTATTAATTTGCAAACCACCTGTGTCAGCTAAGGTGCTTTATTACTGAGGAAACTGATGATTCTTTTCCAGATTGTCTTTGACTTTTCCCCATAGCTCCATTTCTGGTCCCTTTTCCGGTTCAACTCTATCATTGTTCATTTTTACCTACGTATGTGTGTGACCTGCGTGTATGTTATGTGTTTGTTAGTTTAGTTATGTGTTTGTGAGTTTGTTAATAAAGCTTGTGCACAATACATGTTTGGTTCTGACTCTGTCTGCTAATAAATTGCCTCTTAAATGATTTTGACTACATGCTCTGAGTAGTACGGTACAATAAGAATGTTGTTGTCATGATCACCTGTGAGAGTGCCCTTTCAGCCACTAGAGGGCACTCCATCCCGGACTCTCATTTCCACCTGTTACATGGACTACATATCCCAATACACACTTCCCGGACTAATCATCTCACGTCATTGCACTCACCTGTTTTGTATCATGTCATTAGTGTCTGTCTATTTATAGTGAGCTGTTTCTGTCTTTGGTTGTGGTTCGTTGTTGATGTTGCGTGTACTTCTGTTTCTCTGGTTTTCTTGTTTTTCTTGTGCCTGTTTTGTATGGACTGCTTTACTGGATTTTGACCCTTGCCTGCTTTTGGATTACGACTTTGGATTACCCAATAAACAACTGCTGCAACTGGATCCTATCTTCTTGTTTTTGTGTGCACTGTGACAGAACGAACCACCATAATGCAAGGATCCAGCAGCGAGGGAGTCTGGTCCCCGGCCAAGGCACGGGAAGCTCGGGGCAGTCCCCAGGATTTGGCGGTGCTGCGGCAGAAGGGTATGAGGATACGGCCATTTATCCAAAGGTTCTGGTCACGGGCAGAGAAGTTTAGCCTCCCTGATGCGGTCCTCAAGGAGACTTGCAACGGCTGTCTGAACGACCCTCTACCACAGTGGGAGATGGAGCTGGTGGAGAAGTTGAATTTTTGGAACTTTGCTAATTACCTATACCTACGTAAGAATAAGCCGATTCGGAGACCTCCTGTTCCCGCTCCAGCCCGTGTGTCTGCTCCAGAACCCTCTCCACCCTGTGTGTCCACTCCAAGGTCCGCTCCAGCCAGTGAGTCCACTCCAGGGTCCGCTCCAGCCAGTGAGTCCACTCCAGGGTCCGCTCCAGCCAGTGAGTCCACTCCAGAGCCCGCTCCAGCCAGTGAGTCCACTCCAGAGCCCGCTCCAGCCAGTGAGTCCACTCCAGAGCCCGCTCCAGCCAGTGAGTCCACTCCAGAGCCCACTCCAGCCAGTGAGTCCACTCCAGAGCCCGCTCCAGCCAGTGAGTCCACTCCAGAGCCCGCTCCAGCCAGTGAGTCCACTCCAGAGCCCGCTCCAGCCAGTGAGTCCACTCCAAGGTCCGCTCCAGCCAGTGAGTCCGCTCCAGCCAGTGAGTCCACTCCAGAGCCCGCTCCAGCCAGTGAGTCCACTCCAGTCCCGCATGCTCTCCCTGTCAGTCCTGTGATGGCCAGGAGGGCTGTCTTCACCTTTTATGTTTTGGCGGTCTTGCGTGCCTGGAGGATGCACTCAGAACAGTCCGAGCCCGCTCCAGCCAGTGAGCCCGCTCCAGCCAGTGAGCCCGCTCCAGCCAGTGAGCCCGCTCCAGCCAGTGAGCCCGCTCCAGCCAGTGAGCCCGCTCCAGCCAGTGAGTCCGCTCCAGCCAGTGAGTCCGCTCCAGAGCCCGCTCCAGCCAGTGAGTCCGCTCCAGAGTCCGCTCCAGCCAGTGAGTCCGCTCCAGCCAGTGAGTCCGCTCCAGCCAGTGAGCCCGCTCCAGCCAGTGAGTCCGCTCCAGCCAGTGAGTCCGCTCCAGCCAGTGAGTCCGCTCCAGAGCCCGCTCCAGCCAGTGAGTCCGCTCCAGAGTCCGCTCCAGCCAGTGAGTCCGCTCCAGCCAGTGAGTCCGCTCCAGCCAGTGAGTCCGCTCCAGCCAGTGCGTCCGCTCCAGAGCCCGCTCCAGCCAGTGAGTCCACTCCAGCCCCGCATGCTTTCCTTGTCAGTCCTGTGATGGACTCAGGGCAGCCCGAGCCCGCTGCCGTCCCCGAGCAGGCCGCTCTCCCTGATACGGCCACGGAGGCCGTCACCGACCTGCCCGCTCTCCCTGATACGGCCACGGAGGCCGTCACCGACCTGCCCGCTCTCCCTGATACGGCCACGGAGGCCGTCACCGAGCTGCCCGCTCCCCTGATACGGCCACGGAGGCCGTCACCGAGCTGCCCGCTCTCCCTGATACGGCCACAGAGCACCCTTGGTCGGCCCTGCCCCCGCCGCCCAGACTGTCTGCCCTGCCGCCGCCGTCCAAGCCTTCTGCCCTGCCGCCGCCGTCCAAGCCTTCTGCCCTGCCGCCTCTGCCCAGGCTACCAGAACCGTTGAGACCCGCCTGGTCTGTTCCTCCAGCACCGCCCTGGCACTCAGCCAGGAATCCAGACCTGCCAGTGCCCGCCTGGTCAGTTCCTCCAGCGCCACCCTGGCACTCAGCCAGGACTCCAGAACAGCTGGAACCAGCCTGGTCAGTTCCTCCAGCACCACCCTGGCACTCAGCCAGGAATCCAGACCTGCCAGTGCCCGCCTGGTCAGTTCCTCCAGCGCCACCCTGGCACTCAGCCAGGACTCCAGAACTGCTGGAACCAGCCTGGTCAGTTCCTCCAGCACCGCCCTGGCTATCAGTTGGGCACCCTGGATCTGGCCCACCATCCCTCCCCCTGATCCTCCTCCTGTCCACCTCCCTCCTGAGTTTTTTGTGTTTTTGTGTTTGTCTGGTGGAGCGTCTGGTAGCCGCTCCTTTGAGGGGGGGTAATGTCATGATCACCTGTGAGAGTGCCCTTTCAGCCACTAGAGGGCACTCCATCCCGGACTCTCATTTCCACCTGTTACATGGACTACATATCCCAATACACACTTCCCGGACTAATCATCTCACGTCATTGCACTCACCTGTTTTGTATCATGTCATTAGTGTCTGTCTATTTATAGTGAGCTGTTTCTGTCTTTGGTTGTGGTTCGTTGTTGATGTTGCGTGTACTTCTGTTTCTCTGGTTTTCTTGTTTTTCTTGTGCCTGTTTTGTATGGACTGCTTTACTGGATTTTGACCCTTGCCTGCTTTTGGATTACGACTTTGGATTACCCAATAAACAACTGCTGCAACTGGATCCTATCTTCTTGTTTTTGTGTGCACCGTGACAGTTGTTTCCCATAACCTGGAAATGAACATTTCTTAGAAATAATAAACAATTAACACTGAGTGTTCACTAGAGGAACAGGTTAATTGATTGTAATATTAATTTTAAGGTAGCTACCTCAAGTTAATCTGATTAACTGATTCACATATTCATAATTAATCATAATTAATAATCATAATTCGTTATGAATAATTATTAATATTCCCCCTTTGAGTTAATTCGCTACAACTGGAAAAACCCTCATGCACATAACAAAGATTTAAGTTGTTTATGATGGTTATCTGGTTATTGAGAAAAACAGATCTCTGTGAAAGTATCATCATTCTTTAGGTTTTCATTTCTGAAATGCTGTAGCTTTCAAATTGTACTTACAAGAAGATCACAATTTTAATCTGTTATTATACCTGTGGCATTTGCATTACAACCTTTTTTCAGCTTTAACCACCAAGTGACCAGCACTACAAATGCAGTATGGTGACCGTGACTTTGCCCAGTAAGAAAAATATGTTGATCCAGGAACATTCCTGTAAGAAAATGTAATCCTAACTCTATCCCTACCCCTAAACCTAAGCCTACCCATAACTTTTCCCTAATATCAGAGGGAAATGGTGAATAACACTCATGTAGAAGCACCTAACCATGGTTGTAAGCCTAAACTTGACATAACAGTAAACTTGTCCCTCAAGTCTGATTGGTTGATTGAAATGTTGATCCAGATACATGTGGTACTTGGTGAAATCATGTTCACCAATGCAGTATATTTCCCACTATATGGTATAGTAAATCAACCACTCTTTTTCTTCATTATAGACATCTCCTTTCTCTTTCAGGACTGATTTTATCTCCCACATTCTTAGCTCAAGGGCAAGCCCAGACACCTCAAAGCTCTTCAGAAGCTGATTCCCTCAACCCTACCGAGAATTTAGATGCCTTCAAGGAATGCTCAACCAAACCCTCATATTCTGGCCAGGCTGAGAATGAGTCAGAGGCTCTGGTAACTAATAAAAAATAAAAAAAATCTGGCAACTGGCACTGAAAAAATTATTTTCATGATTTGTTATCACAACATTTTTTCTTTTATCAAATCAACTTAGATAAATAATGTGGTTCAGATAACATAATATTATGAGTTTCTGTTGATTAAATCAATCACCTTCATTGTTTTAACTCAATTTTTTTTATTTCAATGAACTAAACATTTTAAGGCAACCAGGTAACTTACTTTTTTAAGTTAACTCAACAATTCTTTTTTACAATGTTGGTCTTTTGAAAAATGTACATTTACAATAGTGTTGTCATAAAATTCCTTTTGAGATACCATATTCTCTACATATCAATAATCAAAACAATAATAATAATACATGCAAAAAGAATTATAGTAACATGAAATGCAAGTAAAACATAAAACACAATGAATAAAGTAATATAATATACTATAATATAACATACTAATTTGAAGCAATAACTCTTATAATAGAACCCAAAATAGTTGTAACAAGCATTTTGATTAACACAATAATGATAATAAATATATAAAAAGAATATAAATCTGCAAATAATCTCTTAAAGGAGAAGCACATGTAAAATACATAAGAATATGAAATACATAAGAAAATAAATAGTGATTGCAACGTATCACAGGGAATATATATATATGTGCGCAGGAACTGGGCTGCCGATTTTGCAGGATTAACAGGAGTGCAATAATTCTAAAATATACATTTTGCTAAAATATTTGTTGTTGAATATTTGTTTTTGTTGGTGAACATCAATGTGCCATATGTAGAATTTCGAACCTACAACTAAGTTTTTTTTTTTTTTTTTTTTGTTACTGACAGCAGTAACTATAAAGTGACTATTGTAGGGGAATCAAAATAGCCTAATAATTAGTCTGTGCTTTTGTTTTTATTTTCATTTTTATTTTAGTGTATTTAACTGCTTTAAAAAAAGTTAAAGTTTAGAATGTAATGTTACAATGTTAGAATGTAGGCCTAATGTGATTTGACCCCTTTTTTTGCACATAAGGCAGGTTACATTCATGTTTGTTTTCATAGCCTTCAATATGAACATTGTTTGTAGCATTTATATAACTTTTTTTTTAATTAAATACAAATTTTGTTTTAGTTCAAACAGAAAATGTACAAAATACTGAGATTATATATCTCCATTTAGAGATATATATCTCCATAAAATAGAGATATTAGAGATATGATGTTTTGTCCATATCGCCCAGCTCTATGCTTTAAATACTGACTTTTCCATGTTTTAGATAAGCAGTACTGATGCATAATTATATCACTTGTTAAATGGTTATTTAACACATTCATTCCTGCATGAGCAAAAAGATGAGGGGCAACTATTGCCTTTTATAGCAAAAGGACATGACTTGTTTAAAAGATTTGCCACATCTCATATATTTGCATAACAAGCTGATTTTTACTTCACTATTCCTAACAATGCAGATGTTAATTTCCAAGACTTTATATTATCTTGCATAATGTTGGAAAGATAAATTGCATTACATTTTATTTCTCTAAGTTCAGGTTACCTGACTTGTCATACGCAAAACTATGCCAATAAGTTTAGTCATAATATTAACAAACCAATGAATAAAATTGTATAAAATCATGTGAAAACTTTAAAATAAAAAATATAATACAGCTTCAATTATTGCAAATGCATTTGAGTTTGTTTCCATTCGACCAGCAGACGAAGAAAAACATTATACAAGTTTACTTTGCATGTCTTTAATATCAGAACATGAGGACATGATTCCATCAAAGATCTCTACCACCGGTGAAGGTACAACTCTGTGGAAACTCAATTCAGACTATGTAGAAAATGCTCACCATCCCTCCAGTCTACCAGAGTATGACAATTTACCTTTATTAGCTGATAATTCTGATCAAAAACTACAAATTTCTCTGAGAAAATCTCAGACTGAAATCTACATTGATCTATTGATGTTTAAATGGAACGGTATTTAATAGACAGAGCCGTAGATCACTGACAAGCTACGCAATATCGCGTTCATTATCGAAGGCGATTCATATGCGATAATGAACGTGAAATTGCGTAGCTTGTCAGTGAACTACGGTTCTGTCTATTAAATGCCGCTCCATTTGAAAGCAGGTGATGGCGATTTAGCGATAATCAGGGAACCGGCTTTACTGACGAAATGCGCGTGACAATCGCATACGATATATCGCCCAGCCCTAACTCCTATACATTTTTTTGTTATGTTAAACACAAAGGAAGATGTTTTAAAAAATGTGGGAAACTGAACAGTTCTGTGGCACCATTGACTTCCATAGTATTTTTTTTTCTAGTATGGAAGTCAATGGTGCCCCAAAGCGGCCTGGTTACAAACTTTCTTTAAAATATCTTCCTTTGTGTTCAACAGAACAAAGACATTTTTACAGGTTTGGAACAACTTGAGGGTGAGTAAATGATGACATAATTTTCATTTTTGGGTGAACTATCCCTTTAAGTAAACAGATTACTTTTTTGATGCAACGAGTAAATGAACTTTTCAACTTTTGGAACGAACGCGGCGCCAGTTTCTTTTTTTCCGTAAGTAGAATAGGGAAGGTATAGGACATACAGCATAAGCTTTTTAAAGAATGCAGAAAGCGGAAGCACGTGCAAGGCGATAATTTGTGTTTATAAAGCATATAGCGTTGTATTTTTTTCAAAAATGACCGATGGTTTAGCTAGATAAGACCATTATTCCTCATCTGGTATCATTTAAAGCCCTTTGAAGCTGCACTGAAACTGTAATTTTGACCTTCAACCATCTGGAGGCCATTGAAGTCCACTATAAGGAGAATAATCCTGGAATGTTTTCATCAAAAACCTTAATTTCTTTTCGACTGAAGAAAGAAAGACATGAACATCTTGGATGACATGGGGGTGAGTAAATTATCAGGAACATTTTATTTGATAGTGGACTAGTCCTTTAACTTCTGTTTCTCCTATTCGTTGTTGAAATATAATCATTTACACAGTGGCTGTCATAACTTGTTTTCATGATGGATTTATTTAGGCCTTACATTAACTAACAGGTTAAGTAAAATATAATTAATATATAGGCTAATATAGTGCATATATTTAGTGAAACAGTTTGTTTCTCTAGTGAACTAACAAGCTGTTGACACTGAATGGCTTTTCTGAGGTAAATGTAACACTATGTGACATGTTGTTTACAAACTGTTTTACTGATATCCTTCCGCAGTTGAAACACTGATTGAGCAATTACACAAGATATGATACGTTTCAGTAAGTTGTACTGTCTCTTTCAACATACCTTCATTCTGTAGTAGCGAAGAGGAAGGGATACTCGCGCTCCGCGCTGCCGTTTTAACTGAGGCGCTATACAGCGATCTGACACGCCACATCAAAAAGCATCAAAATGGCATTTATTGTTTGAATTTCGTGATAAAATGGACATCATTTGAAAGATGGCACTTTGTTTCTAATCGAAAGTAACAAAACACAGAGCTTATTGCGATTATTGGTGGTTAATGCTGGTTAAAATAGGTTAGGCTAAAAAGCATTAGCCTACTGTGCGTGCCTTCTTTTGGATTGGAGTGTGTGACTGCATGAACCGAACCGTAACGTCCGTACCACGTGACGGTTCGGGACAAATACAAACCCGATCCCAAAAAGGTTGGGACACTGTACAAATTGTGAATAAAAACAGAGTACAATGATGTGGAAGTTTCAAATTTCAATATTTTATTCAGAATATAACATAGATGACATATCAAATGTTTAAACTGAGAAAATGTATCATTTTAAAGGAAAAATAAGTTGATTTTAAATTTCATGGCATCAACACATCTCAAAAAAGTTGGGACAAGGCCATGTTTACCACTGTGTGGCATCCCCTCTTCTTTTTATAACAGTCTGCAAATGTCTGGGGACTGAGGAGACAAATTGCTCAAGTTTAGGAATAGGAATGTTGTCCCATTCTTGTCTAATACAGGCTTCTAGTTGCTCAACTGTTTTAGGTCTTCTTTGTCGCATCTTCCTCTTTATGATGCGTCAAATGTTTTCTATGGGTGAAAGATCTGGACTGCAGGCTGGCCATTTCAGTACCCGGATCCTCCTTCTACGCAGCCATGATGTTGTAATTGATGCAGTATGTGGTCTGACATTGTCATGTTGGAAAATGCAAGGTCTTCCCTGAAAGAGACGACGTCTGGATGGGAGCATATGTTGTTCTAGAACTTGGATATACCTTTCAGCATTGATGGTGCCTTTCCAGATGTATAAGCTGCGCATGCCACATGCACTCATGCATCCCCATACCATCAGAGATGCAGGCTTCTGAACTGAACGCTGAAAACATCTTGGGTTGTCCTTGTCCTCTTTAGTCCAGATGACATGGTGTCCCAGTTTTCCAAAAAGAACTTCAAATTTTGATTCGTCTGACCACAGAACAGTTTTCCACTTTGCCACAGTCCATTTTAAATGAGCCTTGACCCAGAGAAAACGCCTGCGCTTCTGGATCATGTTTAGATATGGCTTCTTTTTTGACCTATAGAGTTTTAGCTGGCAACGGCGAATGGCACGGTGGATTGTGTTCACCGACAATGTTTTCTGGAAGTATTCCTGAGCCCATGATGTGATTTCCATTACAGTAGCATTCCTGTATGTGATGCAGTGCTGTCTAAGGGCCCGAAGATCACGGGCATCCAGTATGGTTTTCCGGCCTTGACCCTTACGCACAGAGATTGATCCAGATTCTCTGAATCTTTGGATGATATTATGCACTGTAGATGATGATAACTTCAAACTCTTTGCAATTTTTCTCTGAGAAACTCCTTTCTGATATTGCTCCACAATTTTTCGCCGCAGCATTGGGGGAATTGGTGATCCTCTGCCCATCTTGACTTCTGAGAGACACTGCCACTCTGAGAGGCTCTTTTTATACCCGATCATGTTGCCAATTGACCTAATAAGTTGCAAATTGGTCCTCCAGCTGTTCCTTATATGTACATGTAACTTTTCCAGCCTCTTATTGCTACCTGTCCCAACTTTTTTGGAATGTGTAGCTCTCATGAAATCCAAAATGAGCCAATATTTGGCATGACATTTCAAAATGTCTCACTTTCAACATTTGATATGTTATCTATATTCTATTGTGAATAAATATAAGTTTATGAGATTTTTAAATTATTGTATTCCTTTTTTATTCACAATTTGTACAGTGTCCCAACTTTTTTGGAATCGGGTTTGTACATGTACTTCCTCCTTTTGTGTTGTAAAAAAACTGAAAAAAACTCAGGCCTACTTAAACCATTTTACTTATTTTCTGAATTTTAAGGAGTACCATTCGCTGAGAAGAGGTGGATCTTTTGGCCCCCAAAGCAGAGACTCAAATTTGTCCCTGACAGCATTACAACCCTGACTGCTGTCCGCCTTTGTCCTCTTTTTCTCACCAAAGGAAGATGCCAGTCTGTTTGTGAGTTTACGGACCTCATTTACAACAATCACTTGGTCACTCATTAAAGGGAAAGGTCAATATGAAGTCTCCAACACGACAAGGAGGGACGTCTCTGTCCTGAGTCCTGGAACATGGGAACATTGCCGAGAGATCAGTGTGAATGCTGCCATCTACTGGTTAAATGCAAAACACTGTAGCTGCAGTAGTGTGCTGATCTGTATTGTTATAGGCTATACATAAACCATAATGTGTTACATAACATTAGTTTATAAAATATAGGAAGAAAGCACAACTGAATACAGTGAGTTACACCGCAGCCTTCATTGCAGAGGCAGAGCAAATTTATTATAGTCCAGCTGTTTATATTATGTTGGGAATTAATTAAATCCTGTCATGGTAACTGAAATTGGAGGTAGAATGTCATGTAAAATACTCAATCATTTCACTGCATTATCAGCCCATTGTTTTTTTTTTAACTTAAAAATCTGATTTTATTTTGCGGGAACAGAATATTTGTATATTATCTGGTATCCAATCACATGTTTTAAACTTTTTTATGAGCTGCCATAAAAAATATTTCTTGTAAGATGTGAATGTCTTATTCAGATATTTATCATCATTCAGAAATTTAGTAACCTGAGTTATTGCCTGTATTATAACCCAGATGCACGGAATGTACTTCAGCGTAAACATTACTTTATTTTGATTCATTGTTACATTATTTCACTTCTCATTTTCAGCATTCTGCCTTTAATAACAGTAATAGCCAATGCTATAATGCATACAAACTTTGAAACACCATTTGAGCTTCAGGAAGTGTTTAATCTGCAAATGATTCTTTGATTTTACTATCTATACGAGTATCTCAGGAAGATCCTCTATGCGGAAATGCCCTTTTGAACATTGCTGATAAAAGCTGTAAAGATTGTCTTGTATGATAATCATAATCTTGTGCATGCGTAAAAGAAGTTTTATTACTTCCAATTTTACATATATTCTGTCTTGTTTTTGCCACTTCAGTGATGCTGAGGGATTAATGTTCTGTCTGGAAATATTATTATATATTGTTACAGTAAGATTATTTTCTTATTTTATACATGATTTATTTTTTATGGTCTCAATTACACATTTTATTATCTGGATCCTACCCTAATGTAGATTTGGCATGTGATACAACACCAAACTTTGATCTTTGACTCACCAAGGTGATGCTGGTGTAATTTAGTTTTATTGAGAAAAAAAAACCCCCATCTGATTTACTCAATATAGACATGACATCAATCCCAAAATGAGTGAAACAAGCCTACTCAATGTTGATATTTTTATATGATCTCCTAATCTACCAAACACTCTGAGTGCCAAATGTTAACCTGACGTGTTCACAGTTAACATATGAGCATTTATATCTGTTGCACTTACTGTAAATATGAGGTAAACAGAAACATATTAAAAGAAAAAAAGTATTTAAATGCATGTACTGAAAAATATGATTTGCCTTTGTACAGTTATAAAGAAGATTTATCAAAATATTTATATGCTACATCAAAAACAGAATCTTTTTCAACACTTTAAAAATTATTAACATTTTACATACTGAGGCAGAAATAACAACCAAAATCTATTTACAATTTTGTCTGGGAAATAATGTCTTTTTCGTTCAGTTCTGTGTGGTCGGCCTTTTCTGGTTTACTGTAGTCGTCAGTCACTGGTGGAGTTGGATTCTTGTACTCGTTGTACTCAACGTAAAGGTAAGTTACCATAGTAAGGGCCAGAACAGCCAAAGCAATGTAGATCTTGGTGGACAGGCAGATGAATGTGCTGTAAGCAAAGGCTATCACAAAACCAAGCGACTCCCACATGCGGTAGTTGGCAAATGCTGCTTCTTTGTTCTCAGCGAAGAGAACGCCATAAAGTGCTGCAATGAAATAAAAAACAGTATAACATCTATAAAATATCTTTATAAATGTAATAACATAATGTAAATTTGAATACCATAATATGTAATATAAAACACGTTAAACATAAGAAAGAAAGAAAGTTTGAAATATGGATATTTTTCTTACAAAAACCCATCGCTTCACTTCAGAAGGCATTTATTAATCCACTTGAGTCGTATGGATTACTTTTATGATAGATGGGTGCAACTATTCAATGCCATTACAAAGCTGGAAAGAGCCAGGATATTATTTAATATAACTCCAATTGTGTTCAGCTGAAAGAAAGTCATATACACTTAGGATGGCTGGAGGGTGAGTAAATTGTGGGATAATTTTAATTTTTGGCTGAACTTTTCCTTTAATACTCATAACAATAACTTGACTGTATAGGTAACTAAGTAGAATGTAGTAAGAGGCACTGACCATTGGTTTGTGTTTGCCACACAGCATCTGCCAATCCCCAGAGGGCCGGAAACACGAAGAACACAGGCAGCTGGTCTGGATGAGGCTCCCAGTACAAAAGACCCACAAAACAGCCCAGGTTTGTCGCTGCAGCTGTGAAAATGTAGTAAGACAGAATGAGCATGAATTCTAGAGACCATATTTAACCTTAAACCATATATCAACCAGTTTAAGTATTACCCAAGCAAAAGAGGGCGATTCTTCCAGTGTATTCAGCCAGTCTCCCAAACGCAAATGAGCACAGAGAGTTAGCAGCACCGAAGCAGATCATCACAAAGCCAACGTAATGTATTCCTAATGCACAAGTCACATAGTTCTGCAGGGCAAGAGGACCACAAACACATTACGCTCATGTTTCATGAGAATGAATTAGAAATTAACTTTTCCATTATGGTGCAATATTTGCTCCCTTATTTCTTATTTGCCATCTTTTATGCCAAATTCTGTAAATATTTAAACAGTAAATTCAATTAGGATAAGACACAATCAAGCTCAATCAAACAAAATGTGTATAAAGTGGCATTTATTGTAGATGTATTCACACAGACTGTTTAATGCAGCTCAGAGGAGGCATGAATGCATTTACATTGTACTTACTCAAATGAGTACTGAGTAATATTAATTAACTACATGTACTTACTATAGAGTTACGGTTAGGGTTAGGGTTTGGTTTAGGGTTAGTTACTTGTAATTATGCATAATTTACTGTTATTACTATAGTTAGTACATGTAGTAACGTGTAACCTTAAAATAAAATGTTATCCTAAATAATGCCATGAGATGTTAATGTTTTAAATATAAAAGTTTTCCATCTAAACCCTCTGGTCCCCGGAAAGTGATTTCAACTGAGGGGAAACTGAAGTTCTGTGTAGGGCATCCGTTTGCTACTGTATCATATGTTCTAAATATTAAAAACAAGAACATTTTTTGACCTCATATCTCAAATTTTGGGGGCATTTTTGACCCAAGCACCCTGTCATTTTTGACCCTGCCCAGTCTGTATTTGGTCAGGTACCTTTGTGTATTCGCCAGAGAGGAAGCTTTGCTCGAACCCACTGTACATGGTCAATGGGATGAGCAGCAACAACCTGGGATCTCTCAAGAGCTTGAAGGTAGCCAGAAAGGTGCTGCAAAATGATACGTTGCCCTTGGTCTTCCGAAATTCTCTGGCCAGACTTTTGTCTATGTCATCCAAGAATATTGCCACAAAAATCATGGCCAGAACCCCCACACCTGGAGATCAAGAAAACACTAGGTTAGATAGTCTTACTGGACCTTTATAGAATAATGAAAACTAAATTTGTATATTTTTTGGTGGTGCTTGACCATGCAAAAGATGGCACCACAATGCAAAGGGGTTCTGATAGATTTCTGATGTAGTTCTAGGGCATTGCTATGTGGTTGCTAGAGTGTTTTGGTGCTTCTATTTCATTGCTAGTGTGTTCTGTCTTGTAGTTGTCTACACAAAGTGCTGGACATTCTTAGCAAGATATTTTGTCATTTTTCAGGGGATAATATAAATGAAGTCAACAGTTCACTATACAAACATACACAAAACATATCTGATGTTACATGAGTACACAAATATGACCTACCAATGTAGCAGCCTAGTAGTGTGTTCACTAAGTGTTTTGATGGACGGGTTGTGTTTCCAGTGTTGGTGAAATTGTCAAAGCATGTTGACACACCACAGAACTTCAGGTTCTCTTCAGGGACTTCGACTAGAAACGGATAAACGCTCAGTGTATGTACAGTCACCAAAATAGTATTAAAAAGTAAAAGTATTTAAATCAACTGTACCTATGTTAGAGTCCTGGCCAAATATGAGAGATGACATAAGGTTTCCCCATACCGCAGAAGATTGAAAAATGAAGAAAAAGATGCCAAAGTATTGGTTTATGAGATCCTGGCCTTTCTTGTTGGCTTTCTGGCTATGCCTGTTTCCACTTATTGTGAGATAGGTGCATTTTGCAGACCACAGCGGTGAACCTCCCATACCCAGAATGGCAGAGGTGATCATCAGACTTGCCCTGCAGAAACAACAGAAACATTTCAGAGACTTCAGTACCTGCAGATTTTTTCTAACTTAACTGAACTAATAGAACCTTTAGCTCTTTAACTTTGAAATGTTTGCGGTTAGTAAGAATTGTTTATTTATTTTGAAAGAGATTAATAGTTTTATTCAGCAAAGATTTGTTAAATCGATCAAAAATGTTAGTAAAGCGTTTATAATGTTACAAAAAAAGTCTATTTCGAATAAGTGCTGTTCTTTTGAAATTTTATTAATTAAAGTGTATGATTATTATACAAAATCATTATTATACAAAAATATTAAGCAGCACAACTGTTTCCAACATTGATAATAATAAGAAAGCAGCATATTAGAATGATTTCTGAAGGATCATGTGACATTGAAGACTGGAGTAATGATGCTGAAAATTCAGCTTTACATTTTAAAATCTATTCAAAAAGTTATTTTGTATATATATATATATATATATATATATATATATATATTACTGTTTTACTGTATTTCTGATCACTCAAAAAAACAATTTAAGCTCTTTTTTTAAAGATTTATGCATTCCAATTAATAAATTAAAATCCCATCAAATTGAATTATGTAAAAATATGTAAGGATTATTCAATTAAAATATGTAAGGATTATTTAATTCAATTTTATGGAATTTTAATATTAATTGAAATGCGTAAATCTTGAAGTGAGATACTTCAAAAAAATCCTACTGACTCTAAACTTCTGGACAGTATAAATATAATATATTTTTTCATATAGTTGTGCTAGCTACCATAACCCTTCAATAACAAGTCATTTGGACCACTTTTATGATGCTTTTACAGATCTATCCCTTTAAAGGGTTAGTTTACCCAAAAATGAAAATAATGTCATTAATTACTCACCCTCATGACGTTCTACACCCGTAAGACCTTCGTTCATCTTCGGAACTTAAATTAAGATATTTTTGATGAAATCTGATGGCTCAGTGAGGCCTCTATTGCCAGCAATGTCACTGAACCTCTCAAGATCCAGAAAGGTACTCAAAACATATTTAAAACAGTTCATGTGACTAGTGGTTCTACCTTAAAATTATAAAGCAACGAGAATACTTTTTGTGCCCCAAAATAATGACTTTTCAACAATGTCTTATTTCAAAAGACTGCTTCGAAGCTCTATGAATCTTTTGTTTCGAATCAATGATTCGGATCACGTATCAAAATGCTGAAATCATCTAACTTTGGCGCTCCGAACAACTGATTTGAAACAAAAGATTCGTAAAGCTTCGAAGCAGTGTTTTGAAATCGGCCATCACTAGATATTGTTGAAAAGTCATTATTTAGTTTTTTTGGTGCACAAAAAGTATTCTTGTCTCTTTATAATATTAAGGTTGAACCAGTGTAGTCACATGAACTGTTTTAAATATGTCTTTAATACCTTTCTGGATCTTGAGAGGTTCAGTGGCTTTGCTCTCAATGGAGGCCTCACTGAGCCATCTGATTTCATCAAAAATATCTTAATTTGTGTTCTGATAGGTCTTATAGGTGCGGAACGACATGAGGGTGAGTAATTAATGACAGAATTTTCATTTTTGGGTGAACTAACCCTTCCGATCCGATCTTAATTTAAGTTCTCTGTCTTATATTTCACACATAATAGTCCTTTCATGCATGGGATTTGAAACTGTGTCTCACATTTCCACATGTTTTTAGCTTAAAAATCAACGCTTACATATTTGTTTATATTGTTCAACCGATCAGCAAGTACAAAAGGCAGGGAAATGCACGCACCAGCCTGGCGCAAGATTTCCAAAGGAATATGCCACATAGCAACCCATAGAAATGACGATAGTCCATTTACAGCCCAGATTTTTGATCATTATTGGAGGCAGAAACATTGAGGACAAAATAATGGCTCCATAGATGACACTGAGCGATATAACGCCCATTCCTTCCTCAGCATTGAGACTGCTCTGTAACATACAAACATGCTTCTGTCAATATAAATACACCCACAAATCAATACCAGTGATACACTCATTTATTTAACAAAGCAAAGCAATGTCACAATGTTTCTTTAGTTCTGTCCTCTCTGATGATTTTAAATGCTTTAAATCAATCATAAATTGTTTGTGTAAGGGAGTTTTTTTTTTTTATGAATTTTTTTTTATTTTATGAATTTATATTATATTAATGTAGAAATATGTTGAATTTTATTTATTTTATATTATTTTTTATAACCATATGTTGTCATCATGCTAAGCAATTTAGAGATCAATTTCTATTTAGTTATGAAAGTTACACTGAAGCTCTAGAGGGCTCTGCAAGAGTTTGATTATGAGAAATGTCAACAAAAAGATTTTTACATCATTATTTATTAGGCATCATTATCAAATGCAGTCCAAAGCGACATACAAATGAGAAATGAGGAATCTCTGATTTATATTTGTTACCTGTAAACTCTGCAGCCCTCCATATGCTGTGAATAAGAACAAAAATCCAAAAGAAACCACAAGGACATTTTTGGAGGTTCGGCTCATAAGTTTTTTCATTTTGAAATCCTATGAACGCTTCAAGAGAAAGGAATTCCTTTAGTGAATGTATCCCATTGAAACAAAACAGATTCTAAACTGATTTGGAATTCACACTGAACTAATATAGCAAGGCTGAACATGCACTAGTACAAAGTTCAGTGTAATGCTGTCATAAAAGCATCAAGTATTTGGATGACTAAAGCTGAGTCAATGAAAGACAGACTGCTGATCTCTTATCAGTTACAAAAAGTGTTTTTAACAAGTTTTCCACTGTTTTTTTTTTCCATGGGATTTTAGGTTGGAAAAGCACACATGTTCCTGTTCTCAAAACGTTGACCTAAGATAAAAAGTCTAGTACTTGTCACTCAAAATTGTGCTACAGTCTTTCATGCAGTTGTCAAATAGAATGTTTTTATGATGTCATTGCGATGATTGCTTTATTGTTTTAGCATTTCACATATTCTGATGTGTGTAAATGTAGTCACGTCAGCCAAGACATGTGCTGCACATTTTAACAGTAATATAATTAAATTACAGATTTTATTGCATAGTTTGTCCTCTCTGAATCTGCAAACATGACACTGATTAACAGGCAACGGTGCTGTGAAAAAAATGTTTAGGTTTATTGTTATGAAACATACACACAAAAAAAAAAAAACGATTTAAATTTTTTATATGAAATAGGCCTATATATTTTCCAAAACATGTTTTGCTCTAAAACTGAGAGACAATTAAAGCCATAAATTTTAAGTTGTGTTCCAAATTTGTGTTCAAAGGATTTTGTTTGGGCGCAGTATACCAAATGGATGAAATTTGTTTCCAAGTATGACTATTTCTTTTTCAGGACCATTTAACCTTTTCGAATCATGTCCATGATTTTGTGTGTATGTGTGTGTGTTCACATAGCTAGTGCCAAAACCTTTACAAAGTTTCATACCATCCGATCATGAAGTAAAAAAATTCTAAAGAAAAAAACAAAATGCAAAATTTTCCGGTCAAAAATGACCCAAGAGCACCAGAAGGTTAAATGGTTGTAACTAGTTATCACATGCTCGAGGAGAGAAATGCTATTTCTGCAAACATCCATGCACAATGTTTCCTGCAGAACTAATTTGGGATTTAAACCTGGTAACACGTTACAATAAGGAATCATTAGTTAACATTAATGCATTAACTAACATGAAATAACAAAAAGCAAACTATGTTTACAGCATTTATCAGCTGTTCAAATAGTTCACTTGCATTAACTAATGTTAATAGAGGCAACTTTTGATCTTGCATATGTATTAATAATATGCAAATGCTGAGATTTACATCAACTAAGATTAATGAATGCTGTAAGAAGTACTGTTCATTGTTAGTTCATGTTAACTAATGTTAACAAAAACCTTATTATAAAGTGTTACCTTCAACCGATTAAGGGTTGAGTAATGCATAGTTTGAACCTGCGACCTTCGGATTACCAGCACAGATCTTTAACCAGAAGCCAGCTACTTCCTTATGCTTCCTTACTTCCTTAAGCTCAGTTACCATGATAACACAATGAACAGACTTTCAAAAACAACATAAACCATTTTCTTGGTGGATTGCTACAGCCTTTAATTGTAGAGTTTACTCCATACACACCCTTATGTATAATGTAATTAAATCCTATACATTTATATATGAGGTTGTATTCTTTATTTATATACAAACCTTGAACTTTTGTTGCAATCATAAAAAATATGTTTGACTGTTTACTCTCAGAAAAAAGGTATAAAAGCTGTCACTGAGGCAGTAACTTTTAAAAGGTATACCTTTGTACCTTATTTACCCCCAAAGGGTGCATATTAGTACCTAAATGGTACATATTAGTACCTTTTGAAAAGGAACCGCCCCAGTGATGTATTTTGTACCTTTTTTCTGAGAGTGTTGAAGTCACTAGAGGTCATGATATATTGCAAATATAGTGACTGCTAAAGGCCGTCGATAGACATGATACGTGGTGGTGTACAGCTTTATCTTTTTCTAAAATCTTAGAAAAATAAAGGTTCAGGGTTTCTAGACACAATTTTTCTATAGGTTTTTCAAAGGCTCTATATAAGAAGAAATATCTTAAACGAGTGGGTTAATGGGTTATTTACATTTTTTTCTAGTGATAACGCATGTTTACAGGCTAAGGGTTATTTACCATGACCTAAATATTATAAAAAACTAGAGCAAGTCTGATAATTTATCAGGAATATGTGCTGGATATAGTAATCATTGTATCTTTATTTAAATTACCTTGATTATCAATCATCTTTGCACAAGTAGAATTTCAAAATTATTATTGAATTACTTGCAAGAACATGTATCATAACTAAACATCAAACCATCATGAAGCTACACCAAATGTATTTTATTTTATTTATTAATGTATTTTTTAATGTATTTTTGTAAACAATCATTGAAACTACACATGCATGTTTACACAAGACTTAGTATAATGATTTAGATTTATTGACTATGATAGCCAGAAGGGTTTTTATTCATTTTATCATGACATGCCTTTGCAGACACACCTTTTACAGTCAACGCTAGATAATGTTTTAGCAGCTGGATTAGGTTTTGTGATGCATTTGATATGATAAACTGTTATAATCACTTCTTGACAGCTGGGAGGTGACTCCACCCAGCTTTATCTATGCGTTTCACTCCTTTCCTCAGAATTTATTTGAGGCCATATCGTTTACAGTGAGTGGTGTAGAAGAAAATTCCATTTTATTAATACAAATGCTTTTTATTAATATGTTATTATGCTTATGGAACATTGTTATGTTTGCATTACTTAGAATTGCTTAGAGGGATAGTAAATGGGGAAATAAGATGTAGTTTAGGGTGTTGAGACCTAAAGAAAAGATGTATGTGACAAGAAAAGAGCAAGGTATAGAATGTGGTAAACATGTTCCTAATAAGGTAAAGGAAATTATAATTGGACAGAGGCTTTGACCATGAATTTTAGAGAGATATAAAAGTAGGTGGAAAAGCCCTCCTTCTTTGTCACATACTCTGCAGCAACTCAGAATGACTATATGACTGTTTGACCTTTTCTTGCAAGAAAATAAAACATTTGAAAGACAGTTGGATGTGTTTGTCTCTTATATAGTGATATTATTTTTTTTGCCATGACAATTGTCACTTTATCTAGTCGCTTACAGTACTCAGTACGAAGGTTAAGTGGGGTTACTGCAAGTGTCTTGCTCACGAGCACAATGGTTCATTTGCTCACCCTTTGTGAGAATCGAACTAGCAGCCTCCTGTTTACCAGCCTTGGGCTTTTTCACACCATGCAGCTGAAAAGAGCAAAGGTGGGACATACAATTTAGTGTGCTAAATTTGCTGATGTCTCAAAAAGTGAACTTTCAATAAGATTTTGTTTGGGCGCAGTACAAAACATTTCCACTAGATTCAATTTTTTCCCCATTCATTTCCAATACGGTCATTTTTGAGGAGCACAAGTGTGACTTTTTCATGCAGGACCATTTAACCTGTGCTATAGCTAATTAACACAGCCTTTTGTTGGTCTAAATATCTAGCTGATGGCTAAACCTTTATTTACCTTTATTTATATAGCGCTTTATACAATAGAGGATGTTTCAAAGTAGCTGTAGCTGAAGTCAGTTCAGTGTTGATTTAGTTGTTGTAAAGATAATCAATTATTAAAGTAGTTCTTTTAATCTATAAGCAGTTCTGCAGAAAACATTGATTTCATCGTCCAGCTCAGTTCAGTTCTCATACAACAGTGTCAGGACAGTCAGATCAATAATATTATTAAAAATTAAACAAAATAACTTGCATTACAAGAACAGTCTTTGAAAAAGAAATTGATTTAGAAGTAACTCACTAAACACACACTTTTTATATTATTTAAATGTTATATTACCTCTTATTGATGCCTCTTTTTCTTAAATGATGGTAATTATAATTATAACAGACTAAACTTTTGCCATTTCTACGACTGAAATAAGATGTTATTTAGTCCTATTACAAAATCCTTTTTCCTTGTGGTGTACATTAGGAGTCCCCACAATATAGGCTTTTAGTGTTATAATAAAGATGTTATATACTGTCCAATCCAGATTTTATAAAATAGCATAAGCTGACATTTTAACATTTTAAAGACATATATTAGGCAAATTAGCTGGGAATCAAACCCACAACCTATAATTATGCTTAGAAGAGGGTTTTTGATTTTTAGAGCATTGTAAGGCTTTATTTTCAATCTTTCATTGATCAATTTTGTTCACAGAAGTCAGATGAGGCAGGGAGTTTTTCTTAAAATTAAAAAAAAAAAAAAAAAAAAAAAAATTGCACATTTTATCTCTCAAATGTTTCTTCAACAGGGTGCTTGGAACCAAGAATATTTTAAATAACCTACTTTTATGACATTTTTAATATTTTCAATTCGTTTTTATTTTTATATTTTCAGCTTTCATTATAATTTAAGTTTTAGTAATGCTGTTATGAGCTTTTGTCATTTTTATTAGTTTTTTTTTTTTTTATTTGGCTTTAATTTATATGTATTTCAGTTTCAGTTTTAGTCATTTTAGTACTTCAACTTAAAATTATTTCAACTAAAATTAATTTAGTTGCCAGGGCAATATTTCGAATTGTTAGTTCATCCAGAAATGAAAATTCTGTCATTAATTATGAACATGAACTTCCGGCGCATGCTCTGCTGCGACGACACTGCTCTGTCATTTCGTTTCATGCTTCAGTAAAGGCTTTGTCCCTTCTGCCATTGCTGCTTTAAACAATTTGTAACCTGAACAGATCCTGCATGCATTGTCTTTTTGTATATTGTTATTATTGTCCATATTTTTGTGTATTGACAGAGTCTGTGAAAGCAAATTTCCCTTGGGGGAAAATAAAGGGTCTATCTATCTATCTATCTATCTATCTATCTATCTATCTATCTATCTATTACTCACCCTCATGTTGCTGTTCCAAACCCACAAGACATTCGTTCATCTTCGAAACACAAATGAAGATCTTTCTATGACATTTGAGAGCTTTCTGTCACTCCATTATCAGCCTACGCAACTACCTCTTTCAAGCCCCAGAAAGGTAAAGACTGACATCATTAAAGTAATCCATTATGTGACTCCATTGTTTTAACTTAAATTTTATGAAGCGACGCGAGTGATTTGGTGACACGAAAAACATTTTAGTTCACCCAAAAATGAAAATTCTGTCATTTATTACTTACCTTTATGCCGTTCCACGCCCGTAAGACCTTCGTTAATCTTCAGAACACAAATTAAGATATTTTAGTTGAAGAGAATATTTTATAAATAACGACTTATAGTGATGGCCGATTTCAAAACAATGCTTCAGGAAGCATCGGAGCACAGATGAATCAGTGTGTCGAATCTGCTGTTCGGAGCGCCAAAGTCACGTGATTTCAGCCGTTGGCAGTTTGACACGCGATCTGAATCATGATTCGACACAGTGATTAATTTATGCTCCGATGCTTCATGAAGCAGTGTTTTGAAATCGGCCATCACTAAATAAGTCGTTATTTTGTTTTTTTTAGCACTCCAAAAATATTCTCGTCACTTTATAATATTAATATTGAACCACTGTACTCACATGAACTGATTTAAATATGTTTTTAGTACCTTTATGGATCTTGAGAAAGGAAGTGTCCATTGCTCCCTATGGAGGCCTCACTGAGCCATCGGATTTCAACTAAAATATCTTAATTTGTGTTCTGAAGATTAACGAAGTTACGGGTGTGGAACGGCATGAGGGTAAGTAATAAATGACAGAATTTTCATTTTTGGGTGAACTAACCCTTTAACCTCCAAGGCGCGTTCAAGCAAAAACGTCTGCTCTTGTCAATAAAACACACATGTGTAGCAAAGAGCTTAGAAGTGTATATTCTTTGTGCGTACTGGTGCTCTCGTGAACGCGCGTTGTATATTAATATTTTGTAAATAAAGTTTATATCTTTTTTTTTTTTTTTAGTTTTAAAGTGCTAGTAGACATCCAATTGATTGACAGAAAGCTCGCAGATTTCATTAAAAAGATCTTTAATAGTGTTTGGAACGACTTGAGGGTGAGTAATTAATGACAGAAATTTCATTTTTGGGTAAACTAACCCTTTAAAAGTTTAAGTTTTTAATCTAATATTTATATTTTGTTTTATTTCAGCTCTATTTCAATAAACATAAAATATTCTTTAATAGTTTTAACAACACTGCTCAGCGTGTGCCCTTTTGTTTGTGGTCTAATGTTAGCACCTAACCACGATAAACATAGAGCACAAGTATGGAACTCTTGCAAGCATAAACACGGGCAACAGCACCTCCTGCCTCTCAGTCCCTGCGTCAGTTGGTGTTAATGAAACTGGCTGACAGACCTCCTCCTGCCCCTTATCGCTTTAGTAAAATGGCAATTGCCTTATTAAATGGCATTATAACACAATAATATGCATACTATATTCTACAGACTAATAAAAAAGTATGTTAGTATACTATTCTAACAGCCAAAGTCGTTCTGGATGTTGCGTCTACCGGTTCTACCACTAGAAGTCAGTGTTTAACAAATCTTGGGCAGAGGACCTTTTATGTAGAGTGGTGTTTATGGTGATTTCTAGTGGCTATATAAAGTCAGTTCCCCTCAGGTTCACACAGGTGCCCTAGCAGAGTAACCACATTTATCACATTAACTACTGTATAAACATGTCCCAATAACTTTTGGCATGGAGAAAGTGTCCAAATAATTCACTTTGAACAGTATATCTATTGTTTTATCATTTCAGCCCTAATAAACTTTAAAATTTTGGCATTAAGCATGTTTTTTTTCCTTTATAATAAACAACAATAAGTTTGTCAATTGCATTTGTTATCAATTGCAATGACTTTTATATATTGACAAAGACGAGGTCAAAGGTGAAATGAACTTAAAAAAATGTGTTGGACAAGATTGTCTGCCAATGCATATATGTAAATGTATTCTCAAGTTCTCAGACCAGGTTAAAATACCCGAGGGAGATATTGTCTACACACTCACTAACTTTGCAGTGCCTCTGTGGGAGTTTGTCTAGTTTTTCCCCCTTTCTCAAGCCTCCTGTTCTTGTGCAAATCCCTTAAGGAATGCCAGACATTCATGCAGCAGTGTAGCCGTCTTATCCTCCGGGAAGTTAAAACACTCTCCGTGGGCCGACCAACTGAGAGACTGAAATATAAATATTAGGGCTGTCAAAATAACGCGTTAAAAAAAATAACGCAGATTAATCCATTCCGTATTGACCTTTGAACCTGGAGCCGTTCTAGTCACCATTCGACTGTAAAATGAAGGAGGGAGACGACTGCTGCGCTGACGGACAGAACGTGCGCGCGAGCTCTCTTCTTCTTCAAAGTAAGCACCGTCTTTGCACTCTCTCTACCTCACACATAATAATCTAAATCATCTGACACAATGCTAAAAGTTTGTTAGACCGAATCCATGTTTCACGAGGCGCATTCGGAGAATGTCTTTCCTGAATAACCGTTGGGTGTGAATAGTGCTCAAAAAAACGTCACCTCATCTTCTCTGACAGGCGCCCTGCACATGCAGCTGACATAAACCACACTTTCAGTAAACAAAAAGAAAATCCTATCCAGTGGTGAAGTGTTTTCTGTGTTGACAAATCTTTTGCGATGTCCTAATAACAGTCGCGATTCGCACGTAACGCATCAACGTCCACTAATGTCCGATTCGCGACCTAATGACTCATTTGAACAGACTCATTTGAATGAATCAAGACAACAACTGATCTGTCCACATGGTCTATAATGAATCATTTACTCGAACATCTCTGAAATGAGAACATAAGTGTGCTTACCCCATTTAGCAAGAGTGGTTAGTAAAATTAGCCTTAATAATTAACAATATTTTCAGGTTATTTAAATAGTAAATTAGGCCTACCTATAAAATCAGTTAGTTTAGACTGGAGTGAGGTGAAACCAGAACAAAGCAAGTTGTTGTTAGCTAGGTGCAATCAATTGTATATGGTAGAAAATTATATTATTAGTTAATATAACTTCTAAATGCTACTTTTTAATACTTTTCAGGTTTAGCAAAAAAGCATCTTCGCTTATAAAATCACTTTTTTTTTTTTTTTTGCAAAGAGGGCAAGAAAGAAATTTATCACAGAGTATGTAATTAATTAGATTAAAATTTTTAATCGATTGACAGCCCTAATAAATATATAAAACAGCCAACCATGCCAAGGAGAATACACTTGCTTACCTGGAGGAATATTTTATTGCTCAGAAGTTGCTCATTTACAGCTCGTCAAACTTAATGGAGTTACAGTATATTTCATCTACGTATCAAATCTAAATTCTAAAATTCCTTTGGAGAAATAAAAATAGACACACTATTATTGATAGTATAGATTTTTTTTAAAAACAAACAAACAAACAAAACGCAGAGACTTTGGGGTTTTGACATAGCTGAGCACATTTTTAGACTTTGATGAGATCTCTTTTGAAAATCAGGGGACGTGAGATTGTTGGAGTAAAGTTATCTCAGGAGAAAAATCTAAGATCTTGAAAAAATTGTTTTCCTCTCATCTCATTCCTGTCTAGAATGGACAACTGAGATATTAAAGTCAATGTGCATCTACTTTTTTAATGTCATATATGTCAAGTGAAGCAGGGTATTTTATCAATTGTAAATTAAAAACTGGATTAAAGACATTTTTAAAATTTGGGAAAATCTGTTTTATTCACAATAAAAAAATGGAACTGTAATAATAATGTAGATAGTCTCATGTTGACTTTAATCAACATTTGATCTTTACTGTAGTACTGATTCATAAACTTCCTACCGGAGTCGTGGGGAGGGACTGGAGACATTCATCCGAAAGCATGTAGTGTAAACAGATGAGTGCATGATGTGATTCTAATGCTAGGAGGCGCTGGTGCTTGTTACATTTAAGCATTTGCTACCAGGTTTCCATGATGTACACAACCTCATTTGTTTTCCTTTGTATGTGTGTGATTCAGCAGGCCAGACGGGTTTTTCCTGCTGATAGCTACCGATGACAGGCGTGAGTCATTCGCAGGGTGCCCATTGTTTGCTGTTTGCTGATGTGGATGTAGATCTGGAGGGCATTTTCTGTTGCTGGTCCCAGCACAATGCACAATGGCAGAGAGATGCTGACACCCTACAAAAATGTCTTTATTTAGCAAAATTGAAATGGCTTACGATGACATGTGTGTGCTTCACCACCAGTCCTCCCTGTTTTCCCCTAACCTCATCTTCCCAAATGAGAGAAAGACAGGAAGGGAGAGGATGAGGGTTTCCATTTGTTGGGCTAAATCAGACTTCAAGACTCAAAATGTTTTTTTGTAAAGTTTTGATGAGTTTGTTTTGTCTGTCCACATATCAAGCTAATGTTTAGTTAATTTTAGTAAGTTAAGTAAATTCCAGTTAATTCTTCTCAAGGAAACAAATCTCTCTCGACTAATGCTACACTGTAAAAAAAATCCCAGTAAAATTTACGGTAAAAAAACGGCAGCTGTGGTTGCCAGAACTTTACCGTAAAAAATACAGTAGCAACGTAAAAAAAATCTTAAATTTACGGTAAAATAACGTATTTCATTAACTGATATAATGTTAATTTACCAACCTAATGAAGTACTAATATCTGTTTTGTACCTTTATAATACACTGACAGTCACCAAACACAGTGGTGATAAGAGTCACATGATGAATCAAAGTTCATCACAAGCAGCTTTTCCACAAGCTGAGGAGGACAATACTAATATATAGAAGGTGCACACAGTGTCATTCACACACACACACTAAACACCATCATGGTAACATGCATGAAATTTTAAAAATGCAATAAACATTAATTTAACAACATTAGATGTAACATAAAACCCTAATGTACATGACTGATTAGAAAAAAAATGAGAAAAACTAAGAAGAAAGTTATTTCAACGAAAATATATCAAATGTGAAGTGTCATGCAGGGAATTGTGGGAATGTCAATTTTTGTTTTTTCACTGTAAATTTTACAATGAATTGTTATTTTTCACTTCCAAAAACTGTGAATTTAACGGTATTTTACCGTAAAATTACATTAAATGTACCGTTAGATCTATTACAGTTATTCACCGTATATAGTACGGAAACTTTCTGTAAACCAATTGACAGTTTTTCACCGCAGCATTTTTACAGTCTTTTACTGTTAAAATCACAGTCATTTTTTACAGTGTATAAACAGAGGGAAACCTGTCAGCTTATACAATTAATATAATGCGGTTAATAATGCAGAATCCGAGTCCAAATATAATAAATATGTAATACAGTGCAAATATTTAGCAAATGATCGTCTCTAGAGTTTTTTCTAGCTAACTAACATGCTATATGGTCATTGATTGGTTTTATGTGACATATTGCTCACAAGCTTGTTTTATTCATGTCTTTCGGAGGTTGGAACACTCACTGAAGGATTACATGAGACATGATACATTTCGGTAAGCTACTATATCTTTCAACATACCTCCTGATGTTCATTAATGTTTAGTTTAGCCTATTTGGCGCTATAACTAACTAGTAATAAATAGGAAGACAGATTGGTTCATGTGCCGCTTGAACTGAGGTGCTACAGCAATCTGTTGCACCACATTAAAGAGTGCCAAAACTACATTTATTGTTTGAATTTTATTATAATATTGACAGAATTTGAAAGCTGAGACTGTATCATATCAAACCTGGTCTGTCTTGTCTGTTGGCGCGTTGTCGGTGTCTTTGCTACGTCACGTGATGTTTTTTCACGGCTTGATAAAATGGATGTGTTTTGTGAGAGCATGAGAACAGTGTAAATTAAATAAAGTATATTTGTGTAATTTCATATTTAATTATTACAGGTTTGAGTAATATTCTGAGTTTGCGTTTCACTGTTTTTATTCATTTTGAGGAATTATGAATCTGTTTTTGTCCACGTGAGAGAAAATGCTCACATTTAGCGTAGAACAAAAAGCATCATGTTGGCAGTTTGATACACTCTCCGAACCACTGATTTGAAACAAAAGATTCGTAAAGCTTCGAAACTTCATGAAGCAGTGTTTTGAAATCGCCCATCACTAGATATTGTTGAATAAAGTCGTAATTTTTTTTTTTTTTTTTTTTTTGCCGCACAGAAAGTATTCTTGTCACTTCAAAATATTAAGGTTGAACCGCTGTAGTCACATGAACTGTTTTAAATACATCTTCAGTAGCTTTCTGGGCATCTGAGTGTGTTAATTGTCTTACTGGCAATGGAGGCCTCACTGAGCCATTGGATTTTATCAAAAATATCTTAATTTGTGTTCCAAAGATGAACAAAGGTCTTATGGGTGTGGAACGACATGAGGGTGAGTAATAAATGACAGAATTTTCATTTTTGGCTGAACTAACTGTGACGAGCAGGGCGGGCGAGAGCCGTGAGGGAACGGCGCGAGGCCGGTGACGCGAGTGTTAATGAGCATCACCTGCGAGGCGTGCCGGCCTCGAGTCTCTCACGGAGGAGCTCCGGAGGCATAAAAGGAGGAGCGACGTCAGTGAAGGACGAGAGAGGACCAGGCCTGGACTTTATTTTATGTTTTATTATGTTTGTGTGGCCGGCAGACGTCCGCGAGGGTCTGCCGGCATTACTTTCATTTTGTTCTTTGTTTATTTTGAATTAAAGTTACGTTGAATGTTCGCCGGTTCCCGCCTCCTTCTTCCCATTTACGAACTGTGTTAAACTAACCCTTTAGGTTTACTCCTGCCTTTAAGTTTCCTAAAGAAAATTAATGCATTGCTATCTCTATCAAAATTTGGAACATATCAAAAGGCCTCAAATAAGGTATTATGTAATAATTTTAAAATTTTAAAATAATTTTCAGTGTAATTTAATTCTAATGTAATTCTTTATACCATTTGTTTCCAAATCATGAATGAAATTCCATGAGCATTCATTCGAATGAGTGAATATCTCTCATCTGCTTAGATACAAAAACCCATTGTCTCAAACACCTTATCATACCTGTGATAGTGATGATGAGACAAAGTTACAATGCCTGTTTCTGTTCATGTGTGATTCAGAATTGAGTCAGATAGGGGGCCTGCATGAATGACACAGACAGAAGACATTAGCGATCATGTGCGAGGCGTTAAATACAGGATTTTCTGCTGAATGAGTGGTGTCAAGGTCAGGAAGAAAGAAATAAGACAGAAAAGGAGTTTAACTGTGACAAAAAACTAGCATGAATTATTCATTTCCCCCTTTTTCTTATGCTCCTCTTCACAGCACACAGTCCTGACAGCTTTATTTCAGTTCGGTGTTGAGAAAAGAGTGTAGCTTTCTGCACCTTCTTACTTCCCAAAATGGCCTTTTAATTGGGCTGACAAATTACAGTCGACGCTCGCTGCAGCTATTGGGAAAAGGAACTGTGGGAAATTTGTGTTCCTCAAGCTTTCTTTTGTCTGCTGACTGTAAAGAGAAGTAGCAGCCGGTGGGAACCTATTATTGAGGCAAAAATTCAAAGCACTACCATTAGCATCTTCTAAAAGTATCTCTCTTTTACCCTGAATATTTTATCATGCACAGATTTTATATTCACTGCATTTGTAATGTGTTTTTTCTTTTATAATGTATGATGTTTCGTAATGTATTGATTAACGGTTCTAATCCCACAGATAAAAATAACTCAAATTTTGTCTATAATAGTGCCTATAGATTACTTTCTGTTGCAGGTTTTAATTTTGTTCTCTGTATATCTTTGCCCATGTATGATTCTTTTCAGAATTCTGTTTTTCAAAAAAAATAAAAAAATAAATCACATTCTTTTTGCAGTGTCAGGACAGCAATTGTGGACCGTGAGGCCATGAAGACAAAATACAAATGCTACATTCCAGAGCAGTGCAGTGACAGAGGAATTTGAGGGTTTGTAAAAGATTTAGTTAATCTGCCAGCCTTTGACCTCTGATGGAAAAAACAAAGAGTTGTGAGTAATTGCATGGACTTGTCAGTGGGATGCCCTATTTTGGTTATAAATATAACACACTTTCTCTTAAAGTGATAGTTCACCCAAAAATGAAAATTCAGTCATCATTTACTTAACTTGTGTGACTTTCTTCTGTGGAAAAGGAACAGGAATGAATATACTGTATTTTCACAATTGCACAGTGTTTGTTTGTTTGGTTTTTTTCCATAAAATGAAAGTTGTATACAATGTTCTTTGGACTCAAATGTTCTTCAATATATATATTTATGTTCTACAGAAGAATGAAAGTCATAAAGGTTTGGAACAACATGAAGGTGAGTAAATGATTACAGAATAAAAAATTCTTATTCATTGAAAATCTTGACATCTGCTCTAGCTCTTTTTGAGAGTTCATGAAAGAAGGAGCAATCTCTTATTTGTGAATGGATTTATTTGAATCATATCTTTTCAATGAATTGGTTCATCCAGTGAATTTGGCTCATTTGGTGCTTGAGTTCAGCTCACTGATTCAATAATTCAGTTCTAGGCCCTGTTTTCACCTGGTATTAAGATGCGTTTTGGTCAATCGGATCACAAGTGGACGAAGGAAACACTTACCCGTTTACAGCTGGTACTTTAATCTGTCTCTTTGGTCCATTTTCTGTCCTGATTTCTTCGAGGGGAGGGTCTATGGGCGGGTAAATGCTATGCTTTTTTTTTTCTTCAGATCTTTCGATCTAATGGACAAAATAAGCTTGCGCAATTTACACATGAACGCTACTGGAGACATCGGAAAAACATACAGAGAACATCAGCTTTCGTTTCTGCAGCCGCAAGACCGCGGTGAGTGTGTTTTAGAAATCAGGAACGGTGAGAGAACATTGTGCTTGGTACGTTTTTCATTTTCAAACCAAACTAGGGTCTTGAGCTAGGCTAGTGAGCTTCCCATAATGTTTACACGTTAGTTCAGTAGGCGGAGAGTAAGCGGTCTTTAGTGGCTGTTCGAACACATTTGACCACATGAGCGTTTACACTATGAAAGCAATCCGGTCAAATGCGTTTTCGACTATCTCTGGAAGTGGTCATAAGTAGACAAGCTCAAAACCTTGTACACCTGTATTTAGCCTCATCCACTTGTGATCCGATCGACCAAAACGCATTTTAATGTAAACAGGGCCGAAAACACATTAATCAAAAACCAGATTGCTTTCGTATTGTAGACACTCATGTGGTAATAGCCACTAAAAACTGCTTATTACTGACCTAATACGTAAACATTATGGAAAGTGTGCTAGCCAGACGGAATTTAAACTTTGCCGGCTGAAGACCCAAGTTTGGTTTGAAGGAGTGGAGAGGCTGTTGCTCTCTGTATGTTTTTCTTTCATCTCCGGTCATGTTTATATGTAAATTTCGCAAGCTTATTTTGTCCATTAGAGCGATAGAAAAAAGATCTGGAAAAAACCCATACATTTACCCACCCATAGACCCTCCCCTTGAAGAAATCAGGACAGAAGTGGTTGAAAGTGGACAAAAGAGACAGATTAAAAGACTAGCCGTAAACTGGTATGTCTTGCTCATCTACTTGTGATCCGATCGACCAAAATGCATCTTAATCCCAGGTGTAAACAGGTATAGAGCTAAAAGTGATCAGTTAATAATAAAATCTGGTGTGTTCACACGAATCAATCACATGACTTGGCTTTGAAGCTTGAAAGCATCAATCCCTGGTTTGGCTGAATAAATGATGACAGAATTTAAATTTTTGGCTGGACCCTTCCTTTAATCTTCAATCATTTTGAATGCAAGATTCCCTCATGTATCTGAAAACTTTATACTCTAGACAGCAGGGACGTGCACAGGGGGGTTGCTCAGGTTGCCCGGGCAACTGCCCATATGCCCTTCTCGACTCACGTTGCCCTTCCGAGGTGGAAAAAAAAATCGTACAATGGATGCAGAATTTCACGTAGGCCTAGATAAAAAAATAAAAAAATCGTAAAGCCTCATTCACTTCCATATTCAGGCACCCGTCCGAAAGTGAAAGTCAGTAGGGGAAGGGCACTCTGTTTACGTGGCTGCAGCGCTGCACGCGACCGGCACCTGAGCTGAGCCTGCATGAGCGGCACTAGGAGATTGTCGCGGTTGTCGGGTGAGACGACTTAACGTTGTCGGAAAGGTGAGTAAGGTTATAATCTTTTACGAAAACGAACGTTTGGTAGGGGAGTGCCCTTTTTTTAGGTCAGAGCAACTGCCCCTCAAAATTCCTGTGCACGTCCCTGCTAGACAGTCTGCATTATCAGACTAATTCTTTTGATATGCAACATACTGCATTTTTTCTACTTCCACTCTAGACATTTTAGCTCAAAATTAGCTTGTCTCAGATGGAAAAGCCTGAAATAGGAATTCAATATGCCAAATGAGTAAAACCTAAATGTTTGTGGCTGTTTCAGTAAACTAATCAGATGCTAAAATGTAAACCCTTTGTAAGTTGCTGGTTTGCTATGGATTTCTTTCTTTCAGCTGTGCTTGAGTGTGTGTGTGTGTGTGGGTGGTAACTCTCTCTTATACACCACCACCACAGATGCAAAAGTTGCATCGGTTGCTATGGTAAATGCAATTAACAGGTGCAACTTCAAGGCATCTCTTATTCACTTGCTCATGAATCGTCCCCCATCATGTTTTATGGTTTTGTTTAAACTGCTGCTCCTCTTCAGACCGATTCGACAGACATCAGTTGAATGCAAGATAGAGGGACTTATTGTTTGTCCCATGTAAACTGAATTATATCAGCATGGAGCAGCCTCTCATAAAAGCGCACTAGCAGGGTTCTCTGTTTTTGTGTAGACGGCTAAGCAGATGCGGAGACGTCTGCCACTTGACAAGCACCGAGGCTCAATGAGGTGAAGCTTTCCCTATTGCCAAGCCATCGCCACGGAAACGGCATTCCGTGCCAGAGCGCATCCTCGGGGACTGGAGGCGACTGCCCACCGCCTCTATCTGCACTAAATAAGTGGGTTGAAAAGGAGCTGTAGAGAGCAGACTCTTCCCCTGAAGACTTCCTCTGGCTCTGTGGGCGCCGAGGCCTCTGCTGTCTCACTGTAAAGCCACACTAATATCAAACACAGCTGTGCCGGCAGAACGCTATATCACAGGCCAAGAGCTGGCAATTTGTGTCAGTTACTGGAGTGCTGCTCCAATTTGGCAACCATTTGGTTGTTAGCTTAGGAAGTCTGTGCTACCTTACCTCAACACTGAAGGTTTTTACATTCAATCAGCCTTGAAAATTTGATCGGGCACTACCACGGAACTGACAAATGAGTCCATGGCTTTTAAATCCGCAAAGTCTTGGAAAGTCATTGGTTAAAAAGGGGTTAGAACAATGTTGTTTAAACATGTCAGCTACCCAAAAGCAAAAGTAGAAAGTTATTTACTGTATATGGAAATTAAAAGATATGTGTGGTAACCTTATATTACTGCCTAAAATAGCTTTACAGTTAGTTGTAGTTCTTATCATTGTCTTTGTGTTGATATATTTGGAAAATAAAGAAAATTATCAGTAAACTGCCACATTCTAGCTGTAATTTTCCCCTTAATAATGTATTTTGTTTGTGAATGTGTACAAGAATCTATTCAGACTATTATTGTATTGCTAAAGTTGGATTTGCCCCTAAACAGCACTAAAGGAACAACTGAAACCAGTTTCCAGTGTGATGGAAATATTCATCATCA
This sequence comes from Megalobrama amblycephala, assembly GCF_018812025.1. Taxonomy (NCBI): domain Eukaryota; kingdom Metazoa; phylum Chordata; class Actinopteri; order Cypriniformes; family Xenocyprididae; genus Megalobrama; species Megalobrama amblycephala. Next base: position 32,777,917 of record NC_063054.1, on the reverse strand, counting down.
TTAGGATGTGTGGGACAGCTGTGTAAACTGCATGTTTTCCCAACAGGCCTTGTGGGCCACTCCTAAAAATGAAGGTGAATTCTGTGTTAGAAACAAAACATTGTTTTGGTGCTATGTGTTACCAAGCATGCTTTGCGACTGGGGTCAAATCAGAGTAATTGATCTGTGTGTTCCCAGCTAACAAATATACGATTTTTCTACCGCTCCCATTAGGTTACTAAAATGTTATTTATGAAAGTTCTTCGAACGTTATGGGAATGTTACTTCTGAATATTCTCTGAACATTCTGTAACATTTTGAGAACATTATTAAAGGCCGGTTAACTCAAATTAAATATCTAGATAGCTTGAACATTCAATTAACATTACTGGAAGAATTTCAGTGCTCTCAGAACTTTGAGAGAACCTTGCCAGAACGTTCTGATAATATTCCCTGTTAGCTGGGTTACTATAGTTGAGTTTTATTATCCAAAAAGTGCATTGTTAATTTCCATTTGACTTTGCATGTGCTGTTGTTTGCTGCTGGCTGTATTTTTTGTGCATATTTGTAACATGTAGCAATCAAATTATCTTGTAAAAATTATTAGTTTGATATTTTGTTAAGGAATATCACATTATGGCCCGGTTTCACAGACAGGGCTTAGATTAAGCCAGGATTAGGCCTTTGTTCAATTAGGGCATCTAAGTAGCTTTTATGAATGTGCCCTAGAAAAAAACATGACTGGTGTGCATCCTGAGACGAAACAATGGCTCTGACATATTTTAAGATATGTCAGGGCAAGTTTCAGTTAAAACAGCTCAAACATGCATCTAGGACTAGATTAAGTCTTGTCTGTGAAACCAGGGGTATATGTTAAATGACAAAATGTTGAGAAGTACAGAGCTTAAGTTTATAATAGCCAAATAATTTGACATAGAACTACACAAATATTGAACTCTGCCAACTAAAGCAGGATGAACCTATAATTATAGTTCTGCAGAATATACTGACTGTGTCAAATGCTTCAACACATTCCTGCACACTGTTAAATACATAAGCTTTGACTCCACTGCATGGACACCAAGAGTGAATTAAGTTTTATTCCAGATCTGTCTTCTTTTTTTTTAGGCCTCGAAATAGAGCTTGATGTCTTGTGTGAGATTCAGTGAAAATGTGATGTGCGTGAGCAGAAGATGGTGGATAATTAGTCTCATTGGGTTTGAGTTCAATGACTTACATATGGACTGGGTGGATCAGTGAGACAAAGCAGAGATGTTTCTTATTGTGTTGTCCATTTAGACACTTTTGGATCTGGGTAAGTCATGTTTAACTTGAAGCACCTGGAGGTAAAATAGAAATATCTGGTTTTATTGTAAATGAGTCATTATGATTTAAAATTCACTGAATAAATCTGTTTCCCTCATAAATATTTCACATTATGGATGTAAAATGGGTTGACAACATTTCAATTGATACATTAATGGCTATGGTTTAATGATTTTTTTTATCAGTTAAAGGGATAGTTCACCCAAAAATGAACATTTTGTCATTACTTACTCACCTTCAAGTTGTTCCAAACTTGTATGAGTTACTTTCTTTTCTTTTGAACACAAAAGTAGGCATTTTGAAGAATGTTGGTAACCAGACAGTTGACGGCACCCATTGACTTCCATAGTAGGAAAAAAATTACTATGGAAGTCAATGGGTGCCATCAATTGTCTGCTTACCAACATTCTTTAAAACTATCTTCTTTTGTGTTCAGATTTCAAGAAACAAACTCATACAGGTTTGGAAAAACATGAGGGTGAGTACATGACAAAATCTTCATTTTGGGGTGAACTATACCTTTAAAGCAGATGAATGCATTTATGCTTTTACTCTTTTTACTTAAAATGCACAATATGTTTTTCTGGTCCCATTAAATATTTAATGTGGAAATGTGATGCATTACCATTGTGAGCAAGCTGATATAAAAAGAGATGGAGTTTATTAAATCATGGATGATATTCCAGAGAAGCTCAGGGTTTAGTAACAGCTGCTTTCATTTTTTGTCCCTAAAGAGTAACTTTCTCAAGACGCTGAGTTCCTAACTTCTTATTCACCACTTTGTATTTTGCCTGGGTTTAAAAGGAAAGCACCACACATTTACAGCAATATCAGCATGTCACAACCAGTTTTACTGCAGTGAAATATTCAGTTGGGGAATAAAATGTAGAGCAATTATCCATTGAGCAAAACTCTATTACTATATAGTATTTATATTTAGCCTATAGTTTTGGAGTAGTTTTGTTCAATATATAAATTTTAGTATACAGCAGTGGCAGGGGATATTTGTTTTTTATGACCCTATAAGTTCGATTACAGTATATAAGCAATAAAGTATGAGAGGCTGTGCTGTATCGTGAATAAGTCATGGCTGAAGGGCGTCGTTAGGCATGATATTCACGATACAGCACTAGCCTCGAGTACCTTATCGCTTTTATAAAACGGTTATCACAAAATACAAATATTAAAGTCAAAAATATGTATCAATGCAACTTTCATGAAGTAAAGTTTCACTAAAAGCCTTCCTTCCACCGGAAAAAATAGTCCCTGAATGTGAACAGCAACAGAAGTTACATTATTACGCCATTAGATGGCGGCAAAGACTGTCTTTATGAGCAAGTCACTCAGTCGCAAAGACTTTTACATTGAAAAGACTGAATTGTTGTGAGCACGGAACAAGACGCAACTGAGAAATGCTTTGACTAGCACTGTCAGTCACGGGAAAACCCCTTAACTGTTAAAAGGACAAGATAATACATCGGACATTTAAACAGATTTTTTATTATGAACATAGGACTGACCTGAAGGAAAATGCTTAATCTGAATGGAGGTAATAAACTCGCTCACTCGATCTCGTTCTCACTCTTCTGCATAATACAGTAAGCTTCAATGAACAATATAAATTGAGAACATACAGTTTACGTTGCTAAGAGTGGTTGCTAAGGGTGTTGTGTAGTGATACACAGAATCGTTGGGTGAAGCGGTCATAGCCATGTTTTATCGTGAAAAAACACAGCTAGACCGGACATCACTTTCGGCCACTACTGTTTATATATATATATATATATATATATATATATATATATCTATCTATCTATCTATCTATCTATATATATATATATATATATATATATATATATATATATATATATATATAATTATATTGTTATATTAATGAATATATTAATATATATTACATTTTTTATCCCTTGTGCAATATTCTTATGAATATATAAGTTCCAATTAGAGATCTGGCATGACAACATACAGTGTCGTCTTTCTGATGTCAGTGATGCTTAATTGTCTACATGAATATAATGAGATAATATATGCGATGCAGCAGGAGGGATCAGGATGCAGGATGTCGCCCTTGTTGCACCTTCCTTCCCCCTCCACCCTGCAGCATGAACATTCCTCTGCTTTTATTGCAAGAGCACAGATCATGAGCTTTCTTTTCTGAACAGTATAATACCTATTCTTATCACAGAAGAAGGCTGCAGATATAAGGATCCTCTAAGTGCTTTCAGATGTCTGTAGAAGAACATTTCTGAGTTCAAAGTTCAGTCTTAAACTTCAGCTGTAAAGTAAGTGTGTGTATGTACATGTGTGGAAGAGGGAGATAAAATAAAACTGGTGTTAAAAAGAGGCTCCGCAAACCGCAACAGGAAACCATATTGCTTTGGCTCCCACAAGCTTCCTGTTTCTACCACAGATATTGCAGCTTGAGACACTGTGATTTGCTTATTGTTACCCTTGACCTCACCACTACATATCACAGCATATCTCCACTAAAATAGAGGCAGGGAAATTATTTACAGGATTTAAGATCATGATAAGTAACAGGAAATAAAACCTTCTTTTTACGAAAATAATTATAAGCGCAACTGCACTGTAAAAAATAATTTTCATGATTTGTTATCACAACATTTCTTTTGTCAAATCAACTTAAATAATGTGGTTCAGATAAAAATAATATTTTGAGTTTCTGTTGATTAAACCAATCGCCTTCATTGTATTAACTCAAATTTTTACTTTCAATGAACTCCAAATTTTAAGGCAACCTGCAGGTAACTTACTTTTTTTAAGTTAAACCAACAATTCTTTTTTACAGTGTGTTGCTTGGGTGACAATAGGTAAAAAAAATTTTTTTTTGCAGGTATGTGTTAAACTGCAATTCATTTTTTTTATTTTACTTATTTATGTAATTATTTAATTTTCCATATCTCTACATATAAATAGCAAATATTACATTATAATGGATATTTTGCCTGAAAACGTAAAATCTATAGGGAGAAAGCTATATTTTTCTGATTACTTTCTGATTATTTTTAGTCTCAATGTCAGTTGTGATTTCCCAGGACACATTTTTCAGTGATATTTGTCAGGTATATTCTATGTTTGATATTCAAAAGAATCACTTACAGCACTTTTAATAAGATCTTTCCATTTGTGCTTTGTCAGTTTCTGCTCCAGGATCTGCATCAATATGAAATAGATTGAGGTGAAGAAAGCTGCCACAAAGAAAGCTGACTCATAAAGCACATATCAGTTAGATAGCAAATAATGATTTATTTGCCACTCTATCTTCTCTTTAATTTGCCCTTCAGATGGACAATTGATGTCTAGCACTCCAGACCACTAAAATGCAGCGCTAGACAGAATCTTCCAGCATTGTAAAACTGAGACCAGACAAAATGTAAATGAGAGATGCTTTTTGTATCGGATTTGTCTGGTCTCTTTTGGGTCATTGTGCTGTGTTAACATGTTTGTTTACTAACCAAAGTATTTCACATCATCTGAAGAATGTGAGTAGACTAGCCACATGGTTCGGGATGAGTTACATAATGTTTAATACTTTGGGCCAAGGCGTTTGAAAAACCATACAAAGCACCACTAATTTAAAAACGTCTTTGCAAACTTCAGATTTTTAGTGTATTGTATTGAAATGAGTACTTTTCGGGTGCACAAAGGAACAGAGCTCTATGATGATGTAACAGGCTCATATTGAATTAGTTTTATATGGTGGATCATCCTGCTTCATTGAGCTGATTGCTTTGCAGATGTGCACAGCTGGCCATGTCAGGTCTATGATGATGCCGTTTGACTGAGCAACCTTGTGGCTTCCAAATGCATAAACTATTTTTATAGTTTTTTATTTAAATCTTTTTTTTTTTTAAATATACACTAAAAATGCTGGGTTAAAAACAACCCAAGTTGGGTTGAAAATGGACAAACCCAGCGATTGGTTTGTTTTAACCAAACAGTTGAATTAAATGTTTGCTCAATGTGCTGGGTAGTTTTATTTAACCCAACTATTGTTTAAAAATTACTATATGGCTGGCTTAAAATGAACCCAAAATAGGTTGGAAATTAAAAATCAGACACATAATTACTAGAGACAACAATAATAATCAAAAGATGAGCATTTATTAATAAACAATTTAATAAATATATATTGTTTAATTATTAATCATTAAACTTAATAAATGTTAATTTATTAAACATGTTAGCCTAATAAATGTTAATTTCCAACATACTTTGGGTTCAATTTAAGCAAGCAATACAGTAATTTTTAAATAATAGTTTTATTAATTTTTTTTATTTAGAGTGTATAATTTAATCAAACGACATCCGCGTGCACAATAAAGTACTTTGAATAGAGAGAAAAGTAAGTGCCTGGCACTATTTGTTTCTATGCGCGTACCCGTCAGCGTCCCTCGTGAATTTTGTGTGGAGTATAGGGGGCGCGCGCACAGCTCCAGTCAGTCCCACCGCTTTGCCATAGGGAGCGCGCACGGAGCGCGATAAGACAAACGAGAGCAGGGAACGCGGAAACAGTAGAAGCGGTTGACGATAGAGCTGAGGTGCATTAACCGGCGACTGCGGGAAGGAGCGACACTCACCACAGAAACCGCTTTTGAAAACCCAGATTCTGGGTGTAACAGATTTACTTTTATTTCAGGTCGTCGGATTAGAAGCCCGTTTGAGTGGATAAAACCGAACCAGCGAGGAAATAGGCAGATTGTTTCTCTCTCCGGCTTGACTAGAATTAGTCGGGATTTGAGAATGGGGAGCCGAGAGGAGGAGCGGCGGAAACTCGCCGACATCATCAACCACTGGAACGCCAACCGGCTCGACCTGTTCGAGATCAGCCAACCGACTGAGGTGAGTCCGCGGAGCCGCGAGCGAGCACAGGCCGCACGAGCTCCTGGCTGTCCGTGCCGCGAGATTCATTCCCCCAGCACGCAGATAGTGTTATAGTGAAGAAACGTGCGCTTGATATGTCATGTATTATCTTTTTAAAAGACTAAGTGGCGACAGGAGGTTTATTATGATTTATTTAATGTATTTTTGAGTCAGTTAATGACAGGTTATGCCTGTTATAAAGGTGAAGTAAAGCATAATAGTCTGGTATGAATACGACGCGAGCACTTTTAGCTGGGTCCCTGTTGCTGTTCAACATTGCATTGGTCTTTTGTACGTTAAAACGTTCCTTACGTGCACGAGCCGGTGTTCATTTACAGGGATAAAATCGGTGCTTGCAGTTTGTAGCAGAGCTGCATGCAAAACTGTCAGATTAGATCAGACCAGCTGCATAATAGAGCTGGATGATGTTGCTTGAGGTTGTAGATGGTACGTGAATGTAATAAACATATATCTGTAGATGTGTCGGTGGTCAGCATTGACCAAAACTAGCCATATAAATGATGTAACCTGAAATGCACCGGTGGTTGTGCATTTATTTGCCCACAGATATTTAAAACGCAAGCGTCATTGAATGTCATGCATGTTGTCACTCTGGTGCATGAGAATGCATGACTATTTTTGCTTAAATATTAGATCAGCGTGTTTTTTTTAGATGCATCTAGAAAACAATCGCGCGCGATCAATGGGGTGTTTAACACGTCTTGGTTTTCTTGCGTTGATTCTTGTACTTTGGCACCTGCTGATGCATTGGATTGCATGCCACTATTGGTAGGGAATTAGTGTTTTTAGGCGGGCAGTGCATGAATGCATTGAATGAAGGGGGTTGGGGGTAAAGCATTAGGTCGGGGGTCTCTCCTGCTGATTTACTGGAAACCCCCATAGGCTCTGAGAATATTCTTTGGCCCTTAATAATTCATGCATAAGTGATATTGAGCCCCCGGAGCACCTGCTGATGTGACATAATAAAAGCCCAGATTAGGTTTGTTTTGGTCTGTAGAAGGTGATTAGGAAGAAGTGGACAATGCATAACAGAACCCATCCGAGAACCCCCTTTAAGAGCACAAACTCCTAAGATCAGCATGAGTGTTGAAGAGCAAATGATGACGTAATCGTCTAGTCCTCCAACCAATTGTGACAGCCGATTTGCAAGCCTGCTTCTATTGTCATATTTTATTCACTGGCACAATGTATAGCAACTAGATCGCCTAATATTATAATTGTTTTACAGCCAGTACTGATTATTCTTTCAAATAACTGATGTGCAGATCTTCTATTGAGAATTTCTATTTGCAAAGCATAGATATAATGCACATATTGTATTTATTAATACGTGGATATTCAGTTTATATATATATATATATATATATATATATATATATATATATATATATATATATATATATAATGCATTTTCTGATAATAATAATAATAATAATAGTTATTGGTTCTGCCATGACATACTGTATGCAGTGTTGTTTTGCAATCTAAATGGTTGCATATTTATTTTTTTCTTTTCGTTTTTGGCTGTGGCTAGGGATGTTAAGTGTAAAATGCTTTGCATTTCTCACTTGAGAATGAGTTGCTGTTATGTAAGGAGTAATTTATGTAAACAACCCATTAAATAAGTAGGTTGATTTACCTTTGAAACGTTGTTTACTGTAGAATGTGCAGTGGTATAATTGAAGGGTGCTGGTGCTACTTTATATTTTGGAGACACAAATGATGTCATAAATCAGTAGACCAGACATTAAAATGGAGAGATTCTGATTATCAGTCTGTCTCTCTAACATCACCTCATTTTTAAGCATATTAACGCACAATAGATAATATATGCTTCTCCACTTGGATATTCTAAGTTTTAAAGAGAAAGAGCTCAAATGCCTGCATTTGGACTGCATTTTGCATTCATGTAATGAACTCTGCTCTTCTTTCATTGTCCGTTTTAATATCACAGTAATTTGGGATTGTAGTGTGTTTACAGATCACATTTGGAGATTCTGGGTAGACATTAAAAGTGCCTTGTTATACATTAAATAAGTAAGCAGCAAGTGTGTTTAACTAGCTTAGTCATTTATTGCATGCATAATTTATCAGCTTGGTTTTCTGGGATGGTTTTGCATGTGGCATCTTCCTGTTATGCACAACTTTTCATGTTAGAATATGTGTGGATAGTCTATATGAAGTCTGCTTGCTTCCTTTAGTTCATGCCGTTTATTAAAAATTGCTTGCGATGTTGTTTGTTTGTAATTTGTGTCTTGGATGAAGCACCTACTAAGTGATTAAATGGAAATGTAATATCGCTTTTTATATGATAATTAAAGTTACAAGATAAGATGATTAAAAGATGACACATTTCATAATCTTTCATAAGATTATTTAAGCTTTATTTGTGCTCTAAGTATAGGACGTTGGCTAAAAGAAATGGTAACAAATATGTCAATGGAAAAGATAACTTATATTTTAAGGAATAAATATACAGTTTTTGATGGAGTTTGGGGACTTTTCAGATCATTCTTAAAACGTGGTGGAGTTGGAAAGGTGTTAATAGAAGACTAAGAAAAGAGGTGGTATTGAATATCAATGTAAAATACTGAGAAGCTTTGTTCTTGTTTTTTTTTTTTTTTTTGTTCTCATTGTCTGTTACATGGAAATGTGTATGTACATGTGCATAGTTGAAACGTAAAAAAAAAAGATTATTTAAGCTTTAAGAGAAGATGCATAAGGTAATTATTTGAAATGAATGGTTTAATGAAATGAATTTGATACCAAAATACTAAAACAAAGCATTTTACCCGTCAGCACTGTGGTTTTAAGAGAATGGAAGAACAAAAGGATACATGCCATCATTTCCTGTATTTGCATCTGTATCATGTCCACCAGAAACAGTTGCATGGCCTTCACTGTCCCCACCCTACTGAATCCTTGTGATTCCATTCCCATGTGTCTCATACTGGCTAAGACTGGCTCTGTGACATCCGCTTTGGCAAGTGTTGGATGCCCGTTCCATTACTGAAGGCAAAAAAAAAGATTATAGAAATGATTAGCTAGCAAAGCAGACTAAGTTTTGTTGTTGCTAGAGATTGACCCATAATATTTTAAATTGATATTTACAATTCTTTAATATAGGGTTTGCTGCTAAATTTAGACATACTACAAACATGTAAATGAACAGGGTGTTGCAATGAAATGTTGAGATTCCTGAATACTTAATTTTAAGCAGCATTAATTAAATTCTAGTCTTGGTTAAATTAATACTTGGTTGCATAGGGTTGTCAAATGGGTAAGTCGGTACTTAAAATAGTTGATGGTACTACCATTTCTGTAGTGCCACTAGTACCGAGTACCGGGTATATTTAGTACTTGCTGATAGTTTCTGCTTTCATATGCTCTTGTTCGTATTTGTTTGAGTGCTCTTGGAGGTTTTCTTGTTACAGCGTGTTTTTACAAGTGTATTTATAAGCATTATAGCCAATCACAATCATATCTGTTGAGCACGTGAATGCAGTAGCCTATATCAGAGGTGCTAGTAAAGAAGTTAGGCCCAAAATTGACTTCGGTTTATACACGTACACGAGGGTCCGCGCACAGTGTGTGTGACGCAAATTTCATCAGTATAGTAGAATGCGTGTACTGTACGTTGTATGTGCAGGTTGCACATGAGCGTTGAATTTGGTTTACACTAATCAGTTTATTCCACAAGTTGGCAACACTGGCCCGGAACGGTGTTTCACGGTAGAAAAAGAAACTAAAGAGATGGAACAAATTACCGGAGACCTCAACAACAACAGACACCCACATTGACAAGATAGCTGCAACTTTATTTTAAAAGAATACAAAGATATTTGTATTGGTCATAACTTCTGGAGAAAAATGCATAATGTTTTGTAGGGATGCACCAATCCGCCTTTTTCGCTTCCGATACCGATTCTGATACCTGGGATTCAGTATCGGCCGATACCGATCCGATATTCAAGTAAAAAAAGTGCTGAATTACCTAATAAACTTTATGCCTCACTGTGTGAAAGAGACTGGGATCAGGCTTGACTTAAACATTACTTTTCTAACTTTGTAAAACAAAATAACAGACACAAATGTAGTGAATTATTTATTAAATAATTGTGCATCAGTGCAACAACTGTAAATAAACCAATAGCTTCACTGGCTTTGTAGACATTCAAAATAAACAGGAGTCCAGCTGATTCCTTCATCCATGACTTATGGCTTGTTTTTCATGAATGTTTGAGTGATACATGACATAAATTAAATATATTTATATATAAAAATAGGCTATACTATAAAATTAAAAGACACTTCTTTTAAATTTATCAAAGCACAAAGTGCTTATGCGCATTCCATGTGCAGAATGATGTGCTTGAAGCATCATGGAGTCACAGCGCGCAGCGGCAGCGCACTGCACTGAAAAGTTCAAAGCATAAAGTGAAGAGATATTGATGCTAGGGCTGGGCGATATATCGCATGCGATTGTCACGCGCATTTCGTCAGTAAAGCCGGTTCCCTGATTACCGCTAAATCGCCATCACCTGCTTTCAAATGGAGCGGCATTTAATAGACAGAGCCGTAGATCACTGACAAGCTACGCAATATCGCGTTCATTATCGAAGGCGCGTGACAATCTCATGCGATATATCGCCCAGCCCTAATTGATGCATATTGTAGTACCGGTATCATTGTCTACAGATGAAGTATAATAATATAAACATTGATTCATTTTGGAGGGAGTTTTATTGTGTTGACTGTCGTAACTGAATGCGACACGCAGTCTGAATGGTGAATGGAGAATGACTGACAGCCGCAGCGGAGGGAGGCATTTACATGAACTTTAATTTAACGACTTAAATATTTATCTGTACCTCAAATTAAACTATGGAATGGCTTCAGAACACTTGGAATATAGTGCACGGAAACTTTTATAATGCTTTTTTTGTGCCTTTTGTGGAGCTTAACAATAACACAGAATGGTACACACACAATATCGTCTTTTGATCGGCTATCCGGCTGATACCCGATCCGGCAAAAATGGCAGTATCGGAGCCGATACCCGATCTGAGCATCGGATCGGTGCACCCCTATGTTTTGTTTTGTTCAATGCAAGCCGCACACTAATGAATCTTTTCATTATAACCAACAATGTGTAAATGCGTTGTAAATAAGAGATTTATTGTACAGTTAAGACAGCTTTTTAATGGGAGTTCAGGGAGATTCAGTGAGCTTGTGCTTTAGAGATTGACAGCCTTAGTGATTATAAAGAGAGGCTTTTCTCTTGCTTTCTGTATATTACCCATTCACAGTCTGAATACAAGTTTTGTTTCATGCTGCTAGGTACACTGCAATTTCTGGATTGACAACCGTATTTAAATGCGCAATTGAAACGGAAATCGAGATGATTGACGGTGATAACCAACGGATAAGACAAAAACGAGACAACAATTTTTTTTTTTTCTTTCTTAATTACGTTTCTTAATTTAACAGTTTTTTGCTCTGGTACTGAAATTGGTATTGAAACCCGCAAATTTTTACTGGTATTGGTACAGACAACTGTATATTTTAGACAGTGAATACCCTAATGCCCTAAGTATTAGTCAAGTAAAGCAGAAGCTAATGATGAATGATTTAGATATTAGTGTCTAAAAGCAGAAATGATTAAATATCAGTTCTGCATGTTGTTTATCAGACAATTAAGCATAAAACAAATCAATATTCATCAATCTCTAGTTTTTGTGCAACAAAATTGGTTTGAAGAGATTGAAGAGTATGTACGCAGTCAGCGTATTTGACTAAGAATGTGTAGCTCAGGGTAAAGGTGATGTGAAACAGTAATCAAATCAGGTTTCCCATGCTAGTATTATCTTCGCTTAACCTGATTGGCTATTCCCAGCAGGTGATAGTTCAGTGTCACTTGTGGACATGAGAAAATATTTTGCGTATACAGACTTGCTCTTGCTCATGGTTGAAGCATTTTAACTGAATGTATTTATAAATGTAGTCACCGTTTACACTTGTTGACAGTATTTTTTTTGCACACACATTTACTGATAAATAACTGTTAATGGAGGCAGTGGCTATGTAGCATTTGTAAGCATAATAGTGTTCTCGTGTACAAACCGTCATCTTCTGTAATGTTAAACTCTGTAATATTAGAGAACATTAGATGCGACCTCTTTGCAGAACAAGCTTTGCATTAGGACACAGTGCTGCTTACTTGCATACTGCATTATATGAACTTTAATTCTGATTTCTCAGTTCATCTGAGACTCAAGTCTTTGTGTTAATGAGGTTCACAAGCTAAAAGATGCAACTTTTTGTTGGGTATGAAAATGTCGTATTAGAAATTATGAGGCTTGTCACCTCAACATATTGTGGCTCTCTGGGAAATCATCTCCATGGTGATTTTATTATTTTTTTTTTTTTATAAATGCACAGTCTGAGCCTGCAATTTTTTTTTTTTTTTTTTTTTTCTTTTTTTTTTTTGTGAGAAAAAATGTACTGCTGTCTGCACTGTAATTGTGTAGATATAAAACTCACAAGCTTTCCCTCAGCAATAACTTAAAAATTCTAATCCATAGTTCCCTAATCTGAGGGGATTATAATGCACTTTTGGGGACATCATCAAGAGTATCTGTACTTTTTCCGTCTTTTATTTTTTGTCTTTGAACTGTCTCTTATCTCAACATAAAACTCCCATAAAATGGTTAGAGATCCCCCCCCCCCGTGTTGGCGTATTTCCTGTTAAAACAGGAAAGTAAGTGTGAGATATTTTCATTTAAAATTGCCAATAGCATTAACACATTACAAAAATCACATTTGACAGCTTGTACCATGAATAAAAGCGATGAAGACACTTTTAAAATGTGTAAATTCAATCAACTTCCTTTGCAAACATTTGATGAATGGGAAAGGATGTAAAGCATTAAAACGTTAAAATGTGTTTAAATATTTTTGGTCCATTTTGCCAGAACATAATTAATATAGACTTGTCTTTTTGTGAACTTTTAGGAATTTACTAGCATGGACTAAAAGCTACAAGATTTCCTGAGGTTGTTAAAATATCCATGTTTAGCAATTCCCTAGATATACTGCGAGTTCTGATCCATTCTAAAGTCATTTGGCGTTCATTTATTATTCAGAATCTTTTTATGTAGAAATCAGGGTTTATAAATCTCTGTGATTTCCTGCAGAAACTACATTAAGTTCTGTGACCGGTTCAGGTTTTGTTGAGCTTTTTGTCGACTGTGGCTGGTGTTTTTCTCTGAACCTGCAGCCGTTGACTGAGCTTGTGTGCAAAGGCTGCGTGTTGAATCATAACAAGTGGCCTCACGTGGTGCAGAGGGTGGGGTTCCTATCGAAATCATTGTATTCCACTCTCTTGCTCTCCTCCTCGTACAGAGACTGCATTCCACTCGCACACACATGTGCTTCACCCTCCCTCCAGCAGGACAGCTTTTCATTTCCCAGCTACGTGCTGAAAACAGCTAATCGGCTCTGTTGTGCAAGTTCAGCATGAGAGGTTGTCAACAGAGAATTAGAATGGGTGTCAACTTTTATGAAGTAGGGCTGCAGCTATTTTGATAATTGATTTATAAATGAGTATTCTTTAATTTTTCATTAATCACATTAAAGTTATTGTTTATATAAAAATATCAGTACTACTTGCAGTTTTTATGTTTCAGTTATGTAAGATCTTCGGAACACAAGTTAAGATATTTTTGGTTTTTTGTCCTCCATAGAAAGCAATGCAAGTACCACATTCAAGGCCCAGAAAGGTAGTAAAGACATAATTAAAATAATCCACGTGAAGCGACGAGAATACATTTTGTGTGCAAAAACAAAACAAAAATAATTACTTTTATTCAACAATTTCTTTTCTGCCGTCATTCTCCTTTGCTATTTACGTTCAGCTCTTCCAGGTTCTACAGTGTCGGCCAATACTGAGTTCTGATGTAGAACCTGGAAGAGCTGAACGTAAATAGCAAAGGAGAATGACTTTTTTCGAAATGTATGATAACAGCAATTTTAACTGCTTTGTTTTTCCGTAATGGAAATGTTTATATTATAAGAATATAATATAGCAAAAAGTAAATAGATTTTATGTTTTTAACTATGAAATTTTTTTTTAACTACTTTTAAAAAAAATGTGTTTTTAACTTACAGTGGAATGTGACTTTTGGATTATATTTCCATCCAAAATCGCAAATTTGCAAAATTGGGATATTGCACGAATAAAGCACCGCTTCCTTCCTGTGTGTTTACGAAAAGAAAATCATCACTTCCTGGGAAATTAGCACAAAATATTTGTAATAAAAATGGAAGTTGCTGCAATCGGGGAAGCCACTGTTGCTCTTTATTCCTAAATCATAAATAACTTGCGCACAGATGAAACACAATAAACGTTGTCAAGTTATCTTGAATTCAGAAGCGGATGCCTGGTGTTTGGGAACGCGGTCATGTGAGATGATGTCATCCAGTTATCCAATCACATTCTTTTGACTTCTCTGTTGAAGTCACGTGAGTTGACTTTAGTATTCAGGAAATGTATCCATCCAAAATGATCTGCGCATAGGTTTTTTCATGGGCATTTTTAGAATTTATGCACATCTTTGTGTTTCCATCCAGCGGGTTTTTTTTATTTTTATTTATTATTATTATTATTATTATTATTTGATATCCAAACAATTCACATAAAAATAAGTGGATAGAAATATAGCTTTTGATTTAGTTAATTTCACAAATTTCAGGCCTAATTTAAGCAAGCTTGTTACAAACATGAATTAGTGCCTTGCATATCTTTTTGGTTATAAAATGGACTACAAGTAGCAATGCATATAATGCGTTACCCCTACACATAATCCAAGATCAAGGCACCTAGATTTCCTTCATCCACCCAGTGACTTTGATCCTGTTATTTTTGTGAGGTGGTTCTGTGGTTTGTGCACACAATTGCCTTATTGTCACAGTGCTGAATGGCTGTCGTTAGACTCGATGGATGTCCTGAGAATGGGAGGTCTGATCCCAGCCCTGGCCTTGGCCTGTCAGTCTCTATTAATCTCCCGGGAGGCCCCGATGGTCAGTCAGTGGCCGCTCCAGGGCTGACCTGATTGGCCATCATTCCCTCCAACAAACACCCTTTGTGCGCAGACCCGCAGGCCTTGTGTGTGTGTATGTGTGCGTAGTCACACACAGGTGACCTCACAGGATCAGACGGCTTTTCAGAGCTGTTGACTTGTCTGTTTGTGTTGTTCTCTCCAACATGCTTTATCATCAATTTAGAACCACAGACAGACCCATTTATTTCAGTTCATTCTCTATTTATATTTCTCAGACTCACTGAATATCCTAATTTTTGGCATGAATATACATTTTTTTTTTTTTTTTTGGTTTGCAGAATTTTTCTCAAATGATCAGAAGAAATCTCTGATCTCTTATTGTTTTGAGTGATTGTTGTTGAGAAATTTGACCCATCACACCCTCCTAAAGTCTATTTCTAAAGTGCAAATGTTCCTCAAAACTTAGCCAAATATTTTGTGGCGTGTTGCACATTTTGGAATGCATCTTTTGTTGTTACACTACGCATGTGTCCTCCCATGAGTGTGAAACTCTCTTTCAGTTGGCGAGCAGGCTGGAACGCCTTGTCCAAGTTCTCTTGACCGTTCATGAGGCCTGTTCTTGTTTTCGCCATTTTTTTTTTTTTTTTTTGATACTTACAGTAACAGAAAGTACCATGGTGGTGACATGGTGCAGTTATGCATCAAGTGGTAGTGCCATTACTTGCCATTACAACAATAAAATGGTACTGTTACTAATGTAAGCCTTATCTAAATATATGATTTCTTAATATTGTGTTCTAACTGTGCTGCTATGTCCTTGATGGAGATATTTTTATACAGATTAAAATTTAATCCAAATATAATTAAAGTAAAATTGAATGTTGGTGGGATTAGCCGTAATGTCAAATAAGTAGGTTGATGGGAATAAGCCTTTTTCTCTCATAATTAAGGACTCTCATAACTAAGCAAGTGGAAATTCCATGTTCCATTTTATTGTTCTGGAATGTTCCACACTTTCAACTCATTCAGTGAAATACAGGGCCAGTTTTATTTTCTGTGTGGTCAAAAAGAAATAACAATGATGTAAATGAGCCGATTTCCATGGAATGCGTTGATTCGTTGCACACTTTGTAAAACTGAAATGGCATACCACAGCACAGCAGCGCAACTTCTATGCAGGAGCATCTGAAAAGAAAACATCCCAGGGTTCTCCTACCTCAAAACGATGAGTGTTTGGACTATAATAGTGAATTTTTTACACGGCACTAGAATATGGTTGTCAGTCCCATATTTTGTGCTCAATACGACTGTGTTCACACAGCATTCAGTTTAATATGAACTGCAGTGGGTGTGATGCGCGTGGCTCAAACGTACTCTCTGTAACTGGTTACAAAGCATTTAAAGGATTAGTTCACCCAAAAATGAATATTATGTCATTAATGACTCACCCTCATGTCATTCCAAACCCATAAGACCTCCGTTCATCTTCGGAACACAGTTTAAGATATTTTAGATTTAGTCCGAGAGCTTTCAGTCCCTCCATTGAAAATGTATGTACGGTATACTGTCCATGTCCATAAAGGTAATAAAAACATCATCAAAGTAGTCCATGTGACATCAGAGGGTCAGTTAGAAGTTTTTGAAGCATCTTATATAGATTTTGGTCCAAAAATAATAAAAAATGCGACTTTATTCAGCATTGTATTCTCTTCTGGAATCCTTTCCATTGAATTGATTCCACTGAATTGATTCCATTGAATCCTTTCATCTGTCGGCGTTGGTAATGCACTTTTACATTGTTGTTTTTGGCGATTAGGACATCAGCGACATGCACACTTACGCACCATTTAAAAAAAATAGCTTGAATACAGCTTGCGTCTCCCTCAGACTGTAAACGAAACTCTGGCGCACCAGATAACACGTCAGCAGCGTCTTACGTCAGCAGTGCGCTGCGGTTCACTGAACCCGAGTCGTGAACCCGGATGAACAACAGACCCGGAAGAGAATACAATGCTGAATAAAGTTGTAGTTTTTGTTATTTTTGGACCAAAATGTATTTTTGATGCTTCAAAAACTTCTAACTAACCCACTGATGTCACATGGACTACTGTGATGATGTTTTTATTACCTTTATGGACATGGACAGTATACTGCACATACATTTTCAATGGATGGACAGAAAGCTCTCGGACTAAATCTAAAATATCTTAAACTGTGTTCCGTAGATGAACGGAGGTCTTACGGGTTTGGAACGACATGAGGGTGAGTCATTAATGACATCATTTTCATTTTTGGGTGAACTAACCCTTTAATGCTGTGGTTGGTTATTTAAAATATCTAATGGATGAACTTGCACCTCGATTGGACTCATTTATTTAAAAACGCGTTGCCAATCATTGTAAAACTTCAGTTAAATTTACACCGCCATGTTTGGCACAGTCACTATAGTTAGTTAGAATGCAGTTGCGACTTTAGCTGTTTGATCACACAGCTGAATGAACCTATTCAAGCAGCTACTATAATCTTCTGAATGAACAAAACATTTCAGGACTCACATTTGTAAGCAGTTGTTACTTGAAATCCCAAAAAATGATGAAACGCCTTTCCTAATTAGGCTTACACTGCATAAACCTTATCTTTTGTCATAAATAGTATCATTAGGTAAAAGTTCATACATAGATTAGTTAGTTATTATTTATGAATACATTAACCAAAGGATTAATAGACTATTCAGTAAATAAACAATAGATTAATAATCAATAGAAAAAATGAGTTCCAGCCTTAGGTCAAACTCATTGTCTAAACATCATCACTCAGTCGAAATAGGGTGTTCATTCACTACACATTGTGTTGGTTCATTCGCGCTCCCCGTACGACCGTGATTGTATATTTTCTTGGAAACTGTGAGGTTTAGTGTTGCTGTCCTTAGTTCAGCACAATAGAGCTTTACATTTGGTTGGTCTGAGGAATGTTGCATCATAGAATGTGCGGCTATGACATCATTACAGCTCGTTAAAAGATTCATGGTACGGCGCAGTGGCTGCATTATTACTTCAGATTTCTCAGAGCACAATCAGGCCGTATCATACTGGCTGATATCACTGTTGTTGTAATGCGTGTTGCACTGAAAATGGCCATTGTTGTGCAATTTTGATAGCTGATCCTATATGACCTCTTTCAGCAGCAGATGGGTGTATTTACTAAAACTAAACACTTTTTTTTTTTTTTTTTTTTTTTTTTTTTCGAAAGTTTTGTGCATGCAATAATTTTGACATCAGTATTATATATTCAGGAGTTTCTTACATTAGGTTGCAGACTTTTATTAAAAATTCAATACATTTTTATTAAATGTATTGCCTAATTTAAGGATGCTTTTGGCTAAGAATAAGTTTGTAGTATTGCTCTGTTTAATGCATTTGTATTTAAATCCATTTCACTGTATTTTACAGGATTTGTCCTCAAAATTAGTGCATACAAACATCTGACCATGCATATGGGTAAAAAAACCCGTGCTTGGAACTCGGCGCTCGTAATCTCTGCTGAATTATGGGGAGCGAGCTCGGCTGCTGAGAGGGGTTGAGGGAAAATGACCACAGCGTCAGCTCTCTGTTTGTGTTGGACAGAGGAGATAAGCACAGCCATCCTGTGAGTATGTGTGTGCTGGCCTTAAGATAACACTGGAATGAGAGTTCAACTACAGCAGAAAGGCCTCCTGCTCTCATGGGACGGAGAATGGGGACGGCCCTGTCAGCTACTTGCTGTCTGAAAGTGCTCTGCTAAATCACAGCCCAGGAAACGTCTAATGACTGATGGTCCAGACTAATGTGGAAGAACCACAGGGCTTAGAGAGGATGTTCTGTTTCCCGAATCTACTCGATCTCACTGAGGAAAAATGTACTAACTTTTTGTGACGCAAGTTTCCAGTGACAACTATATGTAGGGCTGCGTGAAGCTGATTAATCAAAATGAGTTCTTTTACACTTGAGCAGCTCATGATCCAGTCGTGATTCAGTGTCTCAGAGCAGCTCGGTTTGCTGTAAATGTTGCTCCACATGAGCTCATCTTTGCATGTGCTTTGTTTGGGTCACTTATTGCTTGCATATGGGAAAGCAACATGCATCAACCCTCTTTCCAAACTTGTAATAAGATTGAAATATTATTGTAATTTAGATGTAGTGTGAAATAAAATAATTACTATTATGTTATTTTTCTTGAATAATCCAATTTTATTTTACAGTGAAATATTACAATAGTGTTACAATAATACAGTAACTTAATTTAAAAAAATTTTTTATGATAATAATAATTATTATTTATTTTATTGTCATGTTGATATATAGTCCCAGAAATTATGCAAACCTACAAACAAGAACAGCAGTCTGGAAACTTTCAAGGTTTTATATATTTTTAGAAAAAATTGTTTTAGTATGTTAGGCAAGTTTTTAAAAAAGTATACACTTATAAAGTACTTCTCTCCAAAAGTACTTACAACACCATCCACAACCGACTGGCAATAGCAAGTAGCAAATTGAGCTTTTGTCAGGCTGTGACGTAAAGTCTATTATTGGCTAGTTAATAATGAGGACAATCCTTTTGATCAGTTCTGCCTTAATTTCCTACTTTTATTCCATGCAGACCAACTTAAGGCCAATAAACAATCTTCGCTTGTGTTTTAGTCCATTAACATTTTTTGAATGTTAAATCCAGCCTGAATTTGCAGATCTTTTTCTCTCTGCATTGTAACAGCCGTACCTGAGCGGGGCAAGTGCTTTGTTTGGCAGTCATCCGGGCCTTTCCGTTGTAGCTTTCCACCCCGCCAGGGCCCCGAGCCGGGGGGGACATTACCTACCGAGAGCAATAATATTGTAACAAGTAGACAATGCATGTATGGGAGATGACCTCTGCAGGAGAGAGTTTCCAAGTACAACACCACCCCTTAGATGTTTATTGAACTAGACAGCGTTCTCGACCCCAGAGAACGTCTTTCGACATGAAAGGCAGCTCCTCCCTGCACAGATGTCTTCACTTCATCTGTTTCTGTTTATGAAACCTGCTCTGCCCAATCTGAAATCACACGTATGAATGTTACAAGCATGACGTGAGCATCGTCTCGGACTGCAGACGCAGGGACAGATGAGGTTTGCGGTCCGTCTGGGTGGTTTTGCGGTTATAGGTGTGGGGGTGCGGTCGGCTCGGTATCTGATGGTCTTCTGTACGCTGTCTGGTTCTGGTGAGTGGCGTAGTGCTTGGCGTGAACTTTGGGGAAATCCTGCTTGAAAAAATCACTTCCATATGGAACGAGCAGTCTGGCTTCCACGGACAAGCAGGGAAGGAGTTGTTGGATTGGTTTGGCTTTTGAGAGGCATTTATGAACAGTGTTGTTTGTTTGTAAAATATTTAAAGTGAACGGCAGGCACACCCTCGTTGTGTGGCTTGAATTCCTGTTTAGTCATTGCATCCATTCACTGTAGGGAGTAGCTCATCGCCCCAGTGTGTGGCCGTAATGAAAGTTTAAATGAGGCTAGAGTTTCACCTCTTTGCAAAGTTTCACTGTTTAGTCACATACTGAGTATTAATGTTGCTAATCCAAGCCTTCGAAATGAAAATATGGATGCAATCTGAACGATAATCATTGCTTCGTGATGAATTGTGAATTAATCAGTCATAATTGGATGCGTCAGCAAAAACATTTTTCCCTACCGTAAAAGTCCGCTCAAGGCAAATGTAATTGGACTGTACGCTGTTGCATAATTTAGAGGCCTTGGTGTGTGTGTGTTTGTCACTAGTTCAACCCGATACTGTTGTTTGCATGCACTCACACACGCACACACAATCACACAGAACCACACACACTGTTTTGGATCTGTCAAATCTATGAGTTTGCACATGTCCCATAGGTTTTCCAAAATGCAAAAAGAACTTTTGTGTTTTCAAAATCCCTAATCTTAAGTGTTAAAGGAAGAGTCAAGTGGAGCTATTTTTTTTGTTTTGTTTTTGTTTTTGAAAAGTCTCACCAAGCCTCCATTTATTTAATCAAAAATACAGTAAAAACAGTAATATTATGGAATATTGTTACAGTTTAAAATAACTATTTTCTATTTGAGTATATAAGAAAATGTAATTTATTCCTGTGATGGCAAAGCTGAATTTTCAGCATCATTTCTCCAGTCTTCAGTGTCACATGATCCTTCAGAAATCATTTCTATATACTGATTTACTGCTCAAGAAACATTTATTATCGATGTTGAAAAGAGTTGTGCTGCTTAATAAGTTTGTGGAAACTGTGATACATTTTTTCAGGATTCTTTGATGAATAGAAAGTTCAAAAGAACAGCATTTATAAAAAAAAAAAATAAAATAAAATAATATATATATATATATATATATATATATATATATATAATGTGTGTGTTTGCAAAGGATTGATTCAAATCATCAATGCAGCTTATTGAAGAGAAGAGTTTTATATCTTATCTAAGCGATCAGATTTCAGAAGCCAAATTTGGAAACTTGTGGGTGGGCTCTTTTGACTTGAACCAATAAGCAATCACCTAGAAACCACCCAGACCCCACTGGGATGTATTCCACCAGTAAAGGCCGGTTTAGAAAGCACATTTTGTGCCTGACTTGTCTATACAGTTAGGATAGAGAGTGTTTGTCCCAGTTGGCTGTCATTTGCTCGGGCTATTAGACCGAACTGAATGTTGTCCTGTGTAAAACAATTACTGGTTTCTGTCAGGCCCTGTTGTTCTCGCTGTGCACCCTTTAGATAGATGGCAACATTCTCTGGCATGGTCCTGTCTAGTTGGTATTTTGGGAGAGAATTTTGTGGGGTAGACTAAATGCTTTTTAGTATTTGCTAAGGCTAGCACTATTATAGTTGAGTTTGATTAAATCCCCGTCTAAGTATTAAACCTTTTAATGTTTAAATTGATCTTCAAAAAGACTCACAAACTGGTTTGAATCAGTCTCACGAATCCTTCACTGAATTAACTGAATCCATCAGAGTGGTCGCTGATTCAGACTCACTGAACTGCAAGTTATCATTATCATTATGATGTTTTATTTATGCGTGATTCATCAATGCATGGTATTCTAATGATAAATCTAAAGAATGTAATAAAATGCAGTTACAGCAGTAATACTGTGAAATATCATTACAATTTAAAATAACTGTTTTCTATTTGAATGTATATTAAAATGGAATTTATTCCTCAGACGGCAAAGCTGAATTTTCAGAAGCTATTATTCCAGTCGTCACATGATCCTTAAGGGTTTGTTCAAATCCCCAAGAATTAAATCTTTCATCTTTATTGAATCTTCAAAAACACTGGTTTGAATCAGTCTGATGAATCCTTCAATGAATCTGTCAGAGTGGTCACTGAATCAGACTCACTGAACTGCAAGTGATGTCTGTCTAAAAACAAAGCAAGTTTTGTGTATTTAGAGTTAACCTTTAATTAGTGTGATTACTGACTAGTTGTTTATATGATGACATGTAGTTTTATTTATTTATTTATTTTGTTGTAGATGATATTTTTATAAAAGACATTAAGATAAATGGTATATGTATATGTGACCTTTTGTTTAAAGGTTAGAACCATCTAGACAGC
The DNA here is from genome assembly GCF_018812025.1 of Megalobrama amblycephala. Classification (NCBI taxonomy): domain Eukaryota; kingdom Metazoa; phylum Chordata; class Actinopteri; order Cypriniformes; family Xenocyprididae; genus Megalobrama; species Megalobrama amblycephala. Next base: position 32,755,011 of record NC_063054.1, on the reverse strand, counting down.
TACACCTTATTTTATGACTGCGTTTACATGACGTAACGCCCATGATTTCACGTTGACTGTATTCTGGAGTGTGTCATTTTCTTGTCTGATTATCCCTTGTCCTGTCGCACCACAGGTTTGTGTTTTTTCAGCTGTAATGACACGGTGTGTCCACGATGAAGGGAGAGATCCTTGTAACCTCCCATGACTCATGGTTGAATTGCAAGTGTCAAGGGAAAAAAATTCCTCCCACTCTGTGATCGGTAGAGCATTTAAATCTTCTTCCACTTAACCACTGGATTTTATTTAACTGCCCAGGACTATTTCCTCCCCTCAATTTACTGCCAGTCTGAGCTGAAGGGGCAGTTCTCATCAGGCCCAGTGGCCTTGTGGGAAGATTTCAGGACCGAGGTAAATTACTCCAGCTCAGGAGACAGTAAATGGAGCGGCACCCTCGTGAACGCTCCGGTTACAATGCTACTACTGTAATGCTGTGGCCTAACCTTGGTCCTCCCATTTATTAACGCACCTGTCATCGCAGTTAAATATTTGCCGTGCTTGATTTGTGACATTGCAGTTGTTGGGGTAATAAATAACACCTACCCACTCTGTTTCGTATCTGGTAACTCCACCAATGCAGACTGAAAATGAAAGAGAAAACTCTAAGTGTTATTGAACGGCAGATTCATGCATATGTTTCATGTTAAAATAAAGGAGTAAGATATTAAAATTGTTCTTGACAATCCTATCCTATACTACTACTAATCTTTTGATTCAAGGGTTATTAATAGGTTTGGTTGTTTTGGTTTCTCAAGTGTAAAGTGTACTTGCAGGAAGTTTCTGACATAATTTGACACAGTTCTCTGTATGTTGTCGTGCATTGATCACCCTCAGCAAATATTTACTCAGAAAGGAGATGCTTTCGCTCAGCTGTTCTGAGCTGCGCTCAGTGATGGGAGGGGTGTGTGTGTGACGAAGGACATGAATCCACAAGAGATGACAACTTGCATCTGGCATTCATTACCGATACTGATGTTGAACAGGCCCTTTATCGGAAAGACTGTCATCGGCTTTGAGTTCTTTAAAAACTGCTTTACAGTTGTTGTTGTTTTTACTCTGGAGACACCATGCCAGTAGTGTTGGGCCTTCTCTGAAACTACACATTTCTGTATAAACTTAGTATCCGGATTGGTAGTTGTCTGGAAAAGTAGTTGTCTAGCTATCTCTGCACCATCCAAGTTTTTTTCCTAACAATCAACATGAAATCAAAATCAACCCTATTTTGTTTAAAACAAATTTAAACATCAGAATGCATTTATTTGATCGAAATACAGTAAAAACGGTAATATTATTACAATTTGAAATGATTGATTTCTATATTTTAAAATGTCATTTTAATCTTGATGCAAAGCTGAATTTTCAGCATCATTACTCCAGTGTTCAGTGTCACATGATCCTTCAGAAATCATTCTGATATACTGATTTGCTGCTTAAGCATTTCTTATTATCAATATTGAAAACAGTTGTGCTGCTAATATTTTTTGTGGAAACTGTGATGCATTTTTCATGATGCTTTTTATGATGATGAAGGTTTAAAAGAACAGTGTTTATTTGAAATAGAAATCTTTTGTAACATTATAAATGGCTTTGCTGTTACCATTATTGGTCATACAGATAAGAGTAATACAACATTCAAAATTATTGAAAGGATCTTTAATTTTTTTTAAACTCACAATAACAACAAAATGTTGTGATTTTCGAAAATAAAGAAAACAAACAGGATGCACTTTCTGCCGTCTTGGTCTCTGTTAACTAGAGCGCGTCACAAAAACAACTCTGCATATACTTGCCTCGCAATAGAGGCTATTACGCCTATATGCAGGCTCATTATAGTTAAGTATCCTCCCAGTATATTTTTAAGTATTTCAATTAATATAAATATGTGATTAGTTGACTAATGGCTTGAATGAAAGATGACTCGTCGACATCCCTTAAAACTCATCTTTGATCACCAAAATGACATATAATATACATCATACACCCACTATATTGCTCAATCTACCAGATTTTTTTTTATATCAACAGAAAAATATACCAGGATAACCTTGTTTCTTGACTCTCCTGCTTCAGCACGGTCATGGTTAATGATATGCTAAAGCTCGCTGGCATGATAATGTGATTGGTTACAAGGTAGTGTGTGATGTCGCAAACACCAGCACTTTCAAACCGCGTTTTTCAAAACTGTCTTTGGTTCACTGCAGTTTTAAACAGAAAATACTTAGCAATGGTGTTGTCTTATGAATTTGCACATGGTTTGTCTTAAAGTATTTTAAAAATACCACATAGACATATAAACAACATCAAAAACTTGATTTTCACCACAGGGGGACTTTAAGAGGTTGTCTTTAAAAAAGCATAGAGTATTAAAGCACTGAATTAAAAATTTCCAAAACACGTCACTATGATTTGGTGAATGTTTTTTCTTTCCCTCTCTGACTTTGTAGTAAGTGAGATCAAAGTCTCCTTTGTACCTTTTGAAATTCATGCTTCGCAACCTTGATTTTAAAAGCATGGTGCAAAAAGAGCAAGGTGGAGGCCTGTGTCTGTCTGCTAATGCTGTGACGGGGACACCAACACTGATAGCCTGTACATTTTTCCTCTTTTTCCCTCTGTATTTTGATCACCTCAGTGAACACAAATGGCCACTGGGGAGCTCAGGCAGGTGTGCAGCTCCCTGCAAGCTCTGTTTAAACATGTTTGGCTTTTTTTTTTTTTTTTTACCATTAGATCTGAGTTGGTTTTTATAAAACATAATAGAGAGCAGACCTTCATTTCCCCAAAATTACAAGGCAGGACATATTCGAAACAAGCCATGAATAAGAAGATAAGGAAGAACACATTGCAACTTGATGCTTTTAATGTAGATGTACACTACTGTTCAAAAGTCTAGAGTCAGTATGATAGATTGCGTTATGACAGTTATTTTAAATTGTAACAGCATTTCACAATATTACAGTTTTTACTGATTTTTTTTATTAAATAAATGCAGCATTGGTGTGCAAAGACTTTCAAAAATATTAAAATGAGTTACTTTTGAACAAATAGTTCAAAATACAATTACACTGCTATAGATACACTGCTACACATAATTTGAAAATGTTTTTGTTAACAAATATTCTATAAACCATCATAGTTATAACTAAATTTAAGATGTGTTAAGATGTCTTCTAATATCTATAGTAGCTTGTTTCCACCATTGAAAATAAAAGGTATAATTGCGACCTTTTTATCTCACAATTCTGACTTTTCTCAGAATTGCGAGATATAAACTCACTGTGAGTTTATATCTCGAAATTCTGACAAAATAAGTCTCTTTATTTTTTATTTAGTGGCGGTAAAAAGCTTCCATAAGTATCAGATAATCATTATGTTGACATCTTAGGTGATCAGCTGAAACCTGTTGTGTGTCTTTTGCTCTTTTTGCCAAATCATCTCAGGGGCAGCGGTCCAGCACAGCTGTGAATCTGTCTTCTATGACCTGGGCAAGGATGTCTCTTTGTTTAACAAAGCACACTGAGCTAATGGCATTACAAGCTGCTGTGGTTAATGGTCTCTCAGCAAATGGGCTGGCTTTTCCTCTAGTGAATATCTGGCAGAGATGTGCTTCATTTGTCAGGATGTTGAAGGGTGATGGGCAGTGCTTGTAGCAAAACCATGTGGATAGACTTCATATATGTGTTTTTGTTCTTTTAAAAGTCCACTGCGGCCCATCAAATGGACCACACCAGCTGTTTAGGTTTGTTAAGCAGGTCCGCCCCGGATGAGCCTCGTGAAGTAGGACTAGACATTGTCGTCATGTGCAAGGAGATGTTGTTACTGGTTCTGAGGAGTTTGATGTTTTGATTCTGGAGACCTGTAAATCCAGCTCTGTTGAGAGGCGTGGTTGGAAAAGTCTTGGGGTCTGACAGATTTATCTCTGCTTTATTAGGCCACAAAAATACATGCTGTTACAGAGAGAACTTCTGGTTAGTGTAGTTCACAAACTGTCTCAGTTCAGTGATAGTGAGTCATGATAGCGGCGCTCTCTGCGAGAGGTGGCAGATGTTATGCTAATCTCTAAATGATAAGTGAAGATCTTTTGGTTGTGCTGGAATTTCTTCAGAGCTGTAGGCCTAGTTGGAGATCAGCACCACTTGAAGATAAGACCCTTAAATAGATTGAGAGCCTTATCATGTCTAAATTGGTTTAACGGTCTCATTCAAGATTTCACCTTAACGTAGTGTCCTAACCAGCCGTGACCACAACAAAACGTTTTGTTGATCATTTTTGGCCTCTGTTTAGCTGTTGTAGTGAAATTTCATTGGTCTAAAACAGATGAATGTAAGGATGTCTGCATTACTATTCAATTCTGATTCAGAGATTGTCAATTTGATTCAATGATTCATATTCGATTTAATTTCGAATTCATTGGGGCATGTTTTAGATATGTCTATTTTGCTTTTATCTGAAAGAAATTCCCAATCAGCTAATGTTGTAAATTATACAAGGAACCATCTAGCATGGTAAATTTAGTGATTAATCAATCAAACTTTTTCAAACGGTAACTTTAAGTTTGAGTCTTTTTGACTGATACATTGAAATGACTGTTCTGAAGACTCGCTTGGTCTTGATTCAAACGTTAACTTTTGAGTTTGTGAGGCTTTTTGAAGGATACGGCTCATAAAAGTCACTTGTTTGTGATTCAAAAGGTAAAGTGTGTTTGAGTTTTGAGTCACCAATTGAATTATAAACAAGTGACGTCTGTGTTTTTGTGTCTTTTTGAATGATTCATTCAAAGGATTGGCTCATAAGAATCACTTGTTCTTGATTCAAACAATAACTTTTGAGTTCATGAGTCTTTATGAATGATTCATTCAAAGGATCGACTGGTTTGTGAATGTGACTACACTGGTTTCAGTCTGTTTTTGATTCACTAAAAAGGAACTGACTACACTTGTTAGTTGTTTATTGTCAGGAAACAGTTGATCTTGGGATTTTAAGAATTAATGTAGATATCATTCAAATTAATATTTGGGTCATTGATAAATAGGGTTTTTAAAAGTGTAAAAAAACATAATGGAGATATAATTAATTTTAAAGTTTTATTAAGTGTTAACAATGAGATTATGTGGTTTTTATAATCAGTTAATACTGCTTTTTTTTTTTTTTTTGTTAATATTATTATTATTTTTTTTATACAAGATGGACAAAATTTGTCCCAAAAAAGTCATTCGGTTTAACCAAAATTTCGGTTTTACCGAATGACACTTTTGGTTATACCGAATGGCGATATTTTCAAACAATGCTAACAGGCTGATATCTAGCAAAAGGACAATCAATCATTTTATATTTAATACAAGTTTTGAAATTTTAACAACATTTTCCATGTTTTATAGCGGTTGTACTGAATGACAAGATGTTTCGGAACAGGTGTATGAGCAAGTGAAAACATGAATTTTTCAAAGAGAGTTAGTTACTTTGCTTCACGGCCATGTGGTCCTTTGCAGGTGTCTGAATGATGTCACATCCTGTCACATAATATTGACCACATGACTTGATCCAAAACGGTCCCTTTACATTGGTTACTCTGAATGACATTGATGAAATTAGTTTTTCTAGACATTTTTCATATCAAAGCAACGACTTTTACACATAATTTTAATACCATTTTGCACAATGTTGATATATGATGTTATAAAATCATGCCAGAATAAAAAAAATATATATACATTTATTACATTTTAAGATATTTTAATCACAAATGAAATGTATTGGCCTTTGGACGGTTAAACCGAATGACCTTTTGACACTTCAAAATCTTTAAAATAGCTTTATATGTAGCAAAATATAATTAAAACCTTTTTGTGCCCAGTAAAACAGATCTAGTTGTATTACCTTACATACTTTAAATGTCATACCTTATTAATAAAAAAAACAAAGATATTTGGACAAAAAAATTACCCGTCACGTCATTGACCTATATATATAATATAATATAATATAATATAATATAATATAATATAATATAATATAATATAATATAATATAATATAATATAATATAATATAATATAATATTTTAATTCGGAAAATTGATATTATGTATATGTATGTATGGTGTTGTTTTTTTTTCTATTTTTTTCTCTCTTTTCTCCAAATGCACAGTCCTATTCCTATCATTCAAATGATCTGTCAGATTTCACAATTGTGTAAATGCCCTAAGCCATCCCCAACCTTATGGGGGTTCATGGTTGTTTTTTGTCAGCAGAAGTGTGCTCATGTCATCCTCAGAGCTGACCCACTGCAGTCTGCAGACACGTCCTTTCCTTTGCAAGCTCGGCCCCTTGCGCCTCCATCTTGCCCTTGACCGACCCAGCCTCAGTCTGACTCAGTTCTGCAGAGCATCTGCCTCAGCTAAACCTCTGATGACGTACATGTTATTTCAGCAAGTATACTGCAATATATCAGCAAAAAAACCTTGTGAAAGTCCATTAATGTCATTTTCATAGTCGAGTCTCGCCGATGAAGAACAGCCTCTCTATCCTTAAGTATATCCTTTCATTATTTTTTCCCCTGTTGTCCTGCTGAGCACTTTGGCTTGTCTTGCAGGAATTGCTGAATTAAGGAGTCATCATTTGACCTGGGTTACAGCAGGCATGACAGAAAGAACACGTCCCTGCGGTCTCCTGCTGCCGTCATGGCCCACCCATGATTGATTCAGGACTTGTGGCCTGGCAGCAGCTGGTCTGAATGGGAATACCTCTTTATCAGAGATATTACAATAAATTGTGTTCAGTGTAGTTAACTATTACTTGTTGTTTAATTTTCACTGTATTATTCATTCAGTTTCTAGGTAACCAAAATAGTACCATCTAAATAGAGGTATGGGAGAAACAAAGTATGTCATCTCATAATAATGAATAGTTAAGATTGCCAAGAATCAATATTTTTAATTTAGGTTCGCTTTGTTAGATACCCTGTATCTATCCCTGTAGTGTTGTCACGGTACCAAAATTCCAGTAGTCGGTACCGATACCATGAAAATTTTACGGTTCTCTGTACCAATTTCGGTACCACAGTAAAATCTATTGGAACTATTTTACTATTTTATATAGCCTATTTTAAAAACTTTAAATATGATTTGGAGTGTGTGTGTTTGTGTGTGTATATAGGCCTGTAGGCTACCTCAATGAAATACATTTTGAAATATAAAAAAATAAAAAATAAATAATGAAATGCTCAAACATCCATTGTGTACTGTTGAAAAAACCAGCATATGCTGGTAAGGTAGGTTTTGAAGCTGTATGCTGGTCAAATGCTGGTCCTAAACTGGTCCTGCTGGTCCATACTAGTCCTAAGCTGGTCCTGGACCAGCATAAACCAGCTCAAACCAGCATACCAGCTTCAAAACCTACTTTACCAGCAAATGCTCGTTTTTTCAACAGGGGTAACAGACGTGCGTGTTTATTTTAGCTATTCCGTCAGAGAAACAACACACTACAGCCTGTAAAACTATGAAATAAATATCGGTAAATAATGGTAACCTAAATAATAAGAAAGTTAAATATTATTTCAAAAAGCATTCGTTTTTTTATTTCCACACAAAGACGCGTCATATATAGCCAAAGTCCCGTTATTACTTTGATATAGCCGCTTTGCGATTTGAGAGGGATGTGGGACACGAGCAAGATTTCTCTTTAATAATATCTTCGTTATCTCCTGATGTTACAAACAACTGACACTTATTGTAAAAGGTCTGAAGAGCGTGTTTTATCCTCCGCAGGGGCAAGACATTCAGGCTATGTTTGATTTAGCGCTGCCAGAGAAAACGAAAGTAAAAATCACTGGTGTGTGAAACGCGCTATACAAATAAACTTATAAAGTCTAATAACAAGCACAAACTCTGTTAAATAGAAACTGACGTGCAAGCAAAAAGATTTCTGTCCTACGGTGTTTTTTCTACTTTACCACAGTAAATAATGCGAATAGCCGAATGCGAACGAAAGAAACGTTATAATCCCCTGCGTGAGTGAAGATTTGGGAAAAGAAACAGATTCCATGTTCAGTGGAATAACTAATGGAATATTGTTAAATTCTCTGCTAATCAGGTGACCAGATCGCGATTCGGAAAACAGAATACAAAGCTTAAATGTATGGACTCACGCACCTCTCTTATTCGGCATTAACCAAAATGTTTCCATGGCTGCGATGTCACATTTAATTGCTAACCTATTATTTCTTCTGTAAACAAAGCTTTGTGCTTCACTCGTGTCATATTCAAGTAAATACTGGCACAGCCCTATCAGTGGGTACCGAATATACCCGGATTCTCGGTACTACCGGTACTACAGAAATGCTGGTATCGTCACATTTTCAAAATTTCAGTACCAACTTGGTACCGAAGTACCGGTACTTTTGACAACACTATATCCTTGTATGTGTTTTGTATTTGAAGTTTGTAAGGTATGTATGTGTATGTGTATAATACACACATAATATTTAAAATTATATCATTTTTAAAAAATTTGTTTAAATGCACTTTTATATTTATAATATTGTAGCCTCAGAGATTGCTACTTTTGGTTTTGCATCAGTCTTGTACATTGACTCGATAATTTCATTCTTGTACAGATATGAAAATGAATGCTTCAATGTAATAACCTTCAGGGAAGAGTTCTGGCATCACAATCCACAGTGAATCACACAAACCAATGCAGCCACTGGCTAAGACCTCACAGAAGTGCTCTAGGGAAAAAGTAAATACTACATGGAGAGAGAGAGAGAGAGAGAGAGACCTTGATGTTGTTCCTGCACGCCACACATTTCTGGACCCGCAGGCTGACCCGTCTCATTGCTCTGTGCATTTGTGCAGATGATTAACAAATGAACTCAGCCTCACCCCTGTTATTAACCAGGGATGTGGAGAGCGAGCATAATTCTATGATTCATCATCTTCTCTGGGTTTTAAATTTATCTTTTCTCACACCTTTGCATATCAGTTTGGACGTCAGGGTTTTTTCCCAATCACCTTCTCTATTTAAAGCATATGAATGTTGAGGTAATGGTTAGTCTTTGCTGTGCTTCGTAAAACAACCTTTTTGGGCTTGTTTCATTGCTGGTATGGATTGTATACATCAGCAGGTGACGCTTTTTGTAAGTTTCTAGGAATGTGCAGTACGTTAACTTTTAAGAACCATAAAAATCAGGATATGGACCAACTACTGTATCGACTAATTTCATGTACAGCCGTTACTGTATATTCGTCAAAAGTTCTTTGCAAGGGGGAACGTCTGGCAAAGTTGCAGCTTTTGTACTTATTTTGTATTAAACCGCATAGCTTAATTTTAGTTAAGATATTCTGTGGTTAATTTGAACATTGATTTTTATTCTTATTTTATGTGTGTACGTAGACATTTCATGGAACTGTAGGTCATAAATATTCGCCTCAAATGTCATGGTAAATTATTGGTAAAAATGTGTATAAACCCTGTATTGAGAACTGGCTTGTTCTATAACTTTACAGCAGCAACAACAACAACAGACATTTACTTAAGATTAAAAAAAAAATAATTTGATGTCAGAATGTAAATAGATATGCTCAAACGTTCACCCTGAAGAACATTTACTACAGGTGTCTCCATGCAGAGCAAAATCAGGTTAATGGACAAAAATCTAGGTTTGCCCTTCGTTTTTTTTTGCGTAAACTGTTCTTGTCGTGCTAATGGCTTAAGCATGCACAAAATTATGAATGTCATTGCATAAGAGTAACATAAGAGAGTTTTAACAGCATTGTATTGTGGTTTAGAAATGGTAGTAATAGTAGTGGTTTGTATAAAACACAGAAATCGGTTGCTTGTGAAAATAACATACTAGACATGTAACGTTTTTGTGGTAATATAATAGATTTCATGTTTTAAAATGGCTTTTGACGGTGTAGATCAAATAGGTAAAGTTTTATTAAAGAATTGTTGAAATCTTAAACTGATATGCCATAGTTATTTTAGAGAAACTCTAGTGTGAAGTGTTCCTCTGTGACTCTAATGATCATTAACCAAACACTAAAGCTCAGAGAGGAGTCTTTCATAGCTGGTAGTTAAACTACAACTTTTTGGGTTGTTGTGATCCCCTTGATGGTTTTATTTTTCTGCTTCATGTAGGTGGATTAATCTTAACTGACCATTGCATGGTTTTACTCCCAGCAGGGTCAAAGTAGCACATTATTGGACTGTTCCTGAATGTCTGGAGTGCCAATTTGCTTTTAGAGAGCCATTGTGAGATGATTGCCTTCATACTCATCTGATATAATCTGTAAATATTGCCCCCATCAAGCTGCGAGAACTACATGCAGTGAAATGCTGCTGAGCTTGCAGTAGTTTAGTTTATAGTTCAATTTGACAAGCAGGTGCTAATGGATTGCCTTTTCAGATATGTTGTTCTAAATGGTGTTTAGTTTTATTCCTGTTTCTGCTGAACTACGTGCTTATCTTCATCTTATCTTCTTCCTCCTCTCATTTCTTCATTTTTGTCAGTGCTGAGTGCCTTTTCCTCACAAGTTGGCAGCATTACTTCATCTAATGAGCTGTTTGAGACCATAAAACTGGAAAAGACAAAGTTCATTCCTAGTAAACCAATAAACGGTCAACAAGATCAGATTTAGGACTGAAGAAATAAGTGCTGTTTGAAAGGCAACTGACCATTTTAGGGTGTTTTCACACTTTCTGTTTGACGTCAGAGTTTGGTTCATTTAAAAGCTGTTTGGAAAACAGACATCTGTCGTATGGTTCATGTGGTCTGCAAATGACGACAATCCGGCCTAATTTGTGAAAGAGAACTGCTATTAATCTGTTAATCTCATTGACGCCCATGTTTGAACCGGACTCTGGTCTTTTCCCCCCAGATGCGCTTTTCGGCACTGATAAAACGTGCCCGGCTGGACTGGTGGTGGTCTCAGGTGTCTTGTCTCATGGGCGTCTTTGTCTGCCAGTGTTGCTCCACTAATTAAAGCCACCAGGGCTCAGAGGATGTTCTCACTGACAAGGAAAATTACAGTCACTACAAACTCCTGCTGCGTCCGATTGGAGACTCTGGCATTAATGTCAGCCTGTGAACACGAGCTGCTAGTGGGGAGGAGGATTATTGTTTATCACTTATTTATTTAGCCAAGACGAGACAAAAAAAAGACCGACTGGCACTTTACATTTAGAAGGCTGTCAGGGCGCAGCTTCACAAGGTCCTAATTGGTCCCTCTCGACTCTCGAAAGTGAAAATAGACTTTCTTTGTTATTAAGATGAAGACGGAGAGGATGGTTTATTCATTTTTATCTGCTTTTTCAGAGTTGGGAATGGGATGAGTCATGATGGTTGAGTATTTATCCAAGAGCTTAGCTATTCGATAAGATTGACTAGTGTACACTACCGTAATACTAGTGTACTACTCAGTTTTCATTGTCACATGATCGTTCAAAAATCATTTTAATATGCTGATTTGGTGCTCAAGAAATATTTCTTCTTATCAATGTTGAAAACAGGTGTGTTGCTCAATTTTCTGAAAACTGATACTTTTTTCAGGATCCTTTTGATAAATTTAATGCATCTCTTGTTTTTTGGTGATCATGATTTATGGCTGGGCAATATGGCCAAAAATGTTATCACAATATTTTTTCCCATATCATACAGTATTGGTATTTATCACGTTTTCCACATATTTGGAACACCTTGAGAGTTAATGTAAACATAACTTGTTTGTTTAAAATTAAACTCCACAGAGTAGCTACCTTTTAATTTAGGGCCCCATGAAATCCATTTCGTTAGCCTCATAGCATAATTGCCCAGATCATATTTCAAAGGCAGATATCACAATGACTTAGGCAATTATGCTATGAGGCTAACGATTTTATTTTTCCTTAAATTCTGTTTTCCATTTTATATTTTAACCATTTTGTTTTATGGTTTAATACAAATTTATCATGAAAATTGTGTCTAATTAAGTGAATTAATAAAACTTTAACAATTTATTTTTTATTATATTTTTAAAAATAATAATATAGTTATTGTCATTACTTTAAGAATTACATTTTAGTATACAATAGTAATATATTTAAGTCATAATTTCAAGTTAAACCAGACTTTTATTTTGACGTTTTGTCATGAATATCTTTTAGTTTCAGTTTCAGCATGTATTTGACAGTATTTTTTTCTCAAATTAAAGCAGAACTAAGTAACTTTTTTTACCTTCATAAATAGTTTTCTAAGTCCTTACGATGGTTAATTGACTTGTAGTGGTGTGTTTGAGGCGAGCACTAACCCCCTCTGGCACGTCTACGCCAGAATACAGCACTTGCAACTTGAGCTGCACCGACCCGAAACAATCTCGCCTCATGTTCACGTTCACGCAAGAGTGACAAAATGCTTTACGGTAATTCAAAAACAATGTATATTATGACTTTATAAGACAATTTCGAAAATTACCCACCTCCATTGAGTGTACTGTATTTGCAAATTACCCACCTCCTCTTTCTTGTACTGTATTTGCAAAACTACTGCGCTGGTGAGCGTTGTAGTCGTTGTAGTCCAGAGCTGCGCTTGGAGTATTTACAACCGTGTGATTCACTGAAGGAAACTGTAGGGGGAGCTTCGCAAATCTTACTGAGTTATGCTTTAAATGGTAAAAAGATTGTGAAATGACTGTCAGAAGCAGCTCTGCAGATGAAGTTCATGTGTTCATATCTTCATAGACGCAGATGCTAAAAACACCGTGTGCGTCACGCGTGTTTTAGTTTGTGTAGTAGATGAAAATATGGCACTCGTTCACACAGAGACATGCGGAAATTGCAGACTTATGAGCGATTGCACTGACTGGCTGTTGTCATGTTTATTTCTGCTGTGTGATAAGCTGTTAGATTAATTCATGTCCTTTTTTATTCATAATATCCAGCATTGTGGATCATGTGTTCTGATGTCACATGGCAATGGCGATACTGAACTCCACAGCAACACAACTTGTTAAATTATTGTCTGTTTACTTTCACTTGTAGCACTTTTCAAGGCATTTGATAGGATGTTTATGATCCAGGGACGGCGCAAACTTGAGGGTGTTATGTAGTGTTATAACCAAACTTGTTGTGTGGGTTCATGTCTATTTACATTTTAATGCATTTAAGTGAAACTCTCGAGTGTTAAATCGAAATTTTTTTTTTTTTTTTTTTCTGTTGTTAACTATTAAAAGTATACCATCAATATCGAGACCGTTTTATCGCCCAGGCCTGGTTGATCTGATTTTGCATAGTAAAAACCATAGTTATTTATCCACTTCAAAGCACTGCTGCTACAGCCATACACAGTCATATAGACATCTTTGGCCGTTGCATCATTTCTCGTGCTGTTTTTGCACATCTCATTTACACGGATCGAACACAAGCACTTGAAGGCTTATTTTAGATACTTTTTGTAACAGTAGGCGCTCAGCATGGGACTGGATTTAAAGAGTTTAGCTCTGACTTCATGGGTTTGCTTAATGGTTATTCCATCTGGAGATTTGAAAATACTGAGTTTAACAGTTTCTGCTAGCTTTTAAGTCGCCCATTTACGCAAAGCGATCCCTCAATCTCAGGACTTTAAATTGCCCACCTGCCATTGCCAGTAACCTCAGTGAGGTGAAATGGGCTGCCTGTGCTGTAAATCAGCTCAGCCTTGACACTTCCTTAGTCATGGTGAGTGTTCCTCTTGTTCCCTCTGGCCCACTATTAGCCCTTTTCTATCAAATTGAGCTGGTGCTGTTGGATCTCTTGAGCTCTTTTAGAAGCAGCCTGCGGTTCTACTGACATGAGAGCAGAACGACAAACCTGTTGTATCGTGATCTTTGTTTAAATGTCACATCCACTTTTTTCCATTTCCTTTTTTTAATGGTTAAAATAAATTTTAGTAATCAAAAAGCATGTTTAATTAAAGGATTAGTTCACTTTAAAATGAAAATTACCCCAAGCTTTACTCGCCCTCAAGCCATCCTAGGTGTATTTGACTTTCTTTTTTTCTGATGAACACAGAGATATATTAAGTAATATCCTGATGTGTTCAAGCTTTAACATGACTAATGAGCATGAAGCTTGAGAAAGTGCATCCATCCATTAAAAATGTACTCCACATGAAACAACAATTTATTAAAAGTTTACAGAAATTCTGTGTTTTTTGGGATTCTGTTTTAATGGTTTAATTTTAATAATCAAAAGGTGTTCAAGTAATTGAATTCAAATGAAATGGTTTACTTGTGTTGTCTGTATTAATTTAGCTGAATTTGATTATCAAAATCCTATTGTGAAAATCATAGGACCCTACTCCTATTTTTAAACACATCAGGAGTGGTTGTGTATTTGTATGGTCAGAAATTATAAATTCATATAAGATCTATTAATTTCTATCAGACAAACAAGAAAAATAAATAAATTAAAAAAGCTTTGCAGCACCTTCCATTTGCAGACCGATTTGTTGATGCATCTACTTTTTATTTCAGATTTAAAGGGATAATTCACCCCAAAATTAAAATTAGCATAATTTACTCACCCAATTTCCAAAACTTGTGTGACTTTCTTTTGTGGAACACAAGGTTTGAAAATATTTTTTGTTCTTTCAGTGGGATCCATTGTTGTTTAGACCCCATTAATGTTCTTAAAAATGTCGTTTTTTATGTTCTGCAGAAGAAAGTCAAATGGGTTTGGAATGACATGAGGGCAAGTAGATTATTTTGGTGTGTACTATCCTTTTATGAGGCACCCTTTTTTTTTTTTTGGTGGAAATTGAGGTAAATTGGGTAAAAAAAAAAATATCGATTTCTCAATTTTAATCGATTCTCATTTTTACGAACCGATATTGATTCTTAAATCCCAAGAATAGATTAATCTAGTCTGTTTTCAGTTGATGAATGAACAGAACATGTAGCGTGCCTCCAATAAATTGCAATAATCTTTGTGCTTTGTTACTTTTGATATGAAGCAAAGTCTCAGATTTCAAATGACGTCCATCTTATTATGAGATTCAAAAAATAAATACCGTTTGGCGCTGTTTAATGTGGCGTGACAGATTGCTGTCGCGGCAGCACGAAGCGCATGTGAACATCCTCTCCTCCGCTTTAATACCAGTTACAGCATGAAATAAACATGAATAAACATCTGAAGGTATGTTAACTCCCTGAGGTCTGAAAACGTGCTGGCGCGTTTTGCAGTTTTTTTTTCACATTGCAGCAAAACAGACTTAAAATACTCCGTCATTTTTTGTCATAGAGACATAAGTAATATATCAATTGAAACTATAGAATGTCTTCTTTTATTTGTATACACTCAGAGTAAAAACAAAATGTTGTGCTTTTTGTAAAATAAAGGAAACTAAAATGATGCATGATCTGTCCTCTCCCTCTGAACAAAGTCTAATCTGATAGTTCTCAGAAAATAAACTATAACTTAGTGAATACTAATCACAAAAAAATTACACTTATGTCTAAAGACACGTTGAAATGTCAGGTTTTAAATCGTGTAAGTCATATCGAAAACAAAAATTCTGTGTTTATGTAATCTGTATGAAAAGAGACACATGTCAGAAGTCCGTGATTCAGCTCATTATCTGCTAATGCGGCCACGCCCATAGAGCCAGCGCTATTCAGAGGCAAATTATGAGTCAATACAGGCATTCATCGTCTTAATCGTGTATTTATTGTCTTGAAAAGTGTTTATCTGTATGTAAAAGCCATGGTTAACGACCTTTGGAAGACATGCCGTTAGTTCCTGATATGTCCTCTTCTTCTGTAGAATAATTTGTGGACTAAATGTGTACAGAGAGCCATTATTCATGATGATTCACGCCTCCACGCATACTGTGTTTCTTGACAAAAAGTGTCTTGCAAAAACTAAATCAATATATTGTTTTATATGAACAAGTAGGCATTATAATTTTTACAAAATTTTGAAGCAAAAAACTCTAGCCTACAACCTCCAATACCCAGAAGTCTTGTAAACACAGATTTAATATATATTTATTTCAGTGACTTAATTTTTTAGTTTTTTCAATAACCACGCATAAACGTTATTCCTTCAAAAACACAAACATGTGCATACATGTTCCTCACATATTATGGTAGCCTAGTTTGTGCCGAATACAGTGTAATGACAGTTTTGTCATTAATATGTTTATGAACAACTGAAAAAAGCACAAATGTCAGGGCATGTCAAAACTTCTCCAGGACCCAAATGAGCCTCAGACTCCAGAGGGTTAAAATATACAGTACAACTTACCGAGATCCATATCATGTCTCGCGTAATAGCTCAATCATGGTTTCAACCTCGGAAAGATGTCAATAAAACAGCTTTTAAACAATGTCACGTAAGGTCACATTCACCTCGGAAAAACATATTCAGAGAGCAGCACTCTGATAAATATTGCTATGCACCGTTACATATTCATTATAATGTTCTTCAATATTTAATGCATGTTTGAATAAATCAGTTATGACAGCCACAATTTAAATGTTTATATTTCAAAAAAACCCCGAATTGGAGTAGAAATATGATTATATAATTCTAAACTTTATTTATTCATAAAAAAAACATAATTGAGTCTAATTGAAGTGTTTGTATAGAAGTTAATTTTAACCTTCAATACTTCAATAGTAGTACCAACTGTAGCAACTGACTCCCATGTGTAGTTTACAGCATTAGTTGAGAGATTTTTTTCCTCTAGAAAATTTGCCATGTACTGTATCTGATATATTACATCCAAAATAATCGATATTGTATCGAATCGAAATCATAATTTAATCGAATTGCAAGCATGTGAATAGAAATCAAAATTGAATTGTGAAAATTGTGTCAATACCCAGCCCTAGGATATTGCAGAATGGGCCCAGATTGTGCTCTTGGACCTCCTAGGTTCTGCTGGGATTGCTTAAACTGGCGTATGATATCTCCAACGATAACTTGCTACCGTAGAGAAGAAATGTCCTATTATGGTGTTTGCTCTCTGTTCTACCTGAATCAGGCATGAATGGTTTGCTTTTTCTGCCCATATGTGGTCACTGGTCAGTTTGGGTCTTTTTTGGGGAGTATTATGTTGTATCAAATGCTGAACATGTTTGATCTCTTTAGCTTGGAGATTTAGGGTATTCTGAACCATGAACCGAAAGCTTTTCAAAATATTCTTGTTATATTGCATTTCTCAGCACAACCTCACCAGGGAAGGTTAGGAATAAGCTGTTTGCTTTAAATGACATGTGATTTTCCACAGTGACACAAGGAAGTGGCCAGTAAGAGAGTGCTATGAATTCTCAGAAAAGGGCGTAGCTGTTGTTTGTTACCATTACTAAAGTGGTGTCAAATCGCAAGGATTGGTCCATCACAATGCAGAGAAACTAGAGAGTTTGCCAACACAATCTCACAGTCACACTCCCAAATGTCAACATAAAGAGCCAAGAAGTGATGCAGTGAGTGTACTGAAATTATTTCTGCATGATCAAAGTATTTTCCATTGTGCAAATGAACCCTCCCAAATTCCAGAGGGTTTGTCTCAGACGTTTTCTCGAGGGGCTGAAGATTTTGGCTATATCTTTCAAGTTCTGTCTGCATGTGGTGGTCTTTTGTAAAAGCAAAAGTTTGGGTTTCGTCAGGTCCCGGTCAGTGCATACCTCAGCGGTCCTGTCTCAACCTGGTACGAGGAGGGGATAAGCTCCACTACTCATCCTGTGAGGAGATGCAGAAATTACTTGTGAGGTGCAGAAAAAATCTCTGCTTTTTTGTTGTCATTTCTTCCTCTGGTGTACTATAGCCATGGATAAGTTATACACTCATGAATATCATTACAAATCATCAAGGGTTAATGATTATAAGTGCCAGTGCTGGTGTGAAAGAATGTGCGCTACTTGTTCCTGAAACCAGTTTTTTTTTTTTTTTTTTTTTTTTTTTTTTTTTTTGTATCAGAAAGTGTTTGGAACATTAGATGGTTTCTGGAATGACAAATGTGTCATGTTTTTGATGTTGTAATCAGATGTGATCTGTGACAAAGTGATTGTGAATTTACTCTGGCTTAAAATTCACAGCAGTCACACTGCAGTGTCGTGATCAAGAGATGCAATCTTTGTGTGAAAAATTCAGAAGAATGCTCAGCAAATTTCTGTGGAATTGAAAGATGGAACATTTTAAAAATTCTGCACATTTCACACTTGTTGCAGTTTTTATTTATTCTTCTTAATTAGTAATAGATTGATATATCAGCCAGGCTATTTGAGTATTTTTGACCATTCTGAGATTGTGTATAAAATGATTATTTTTCCAATTCAATAATACTTTTTGTTAAAGGGTTAGTTCATCCAAAAATGAAAATAATGTCATTTATTACTCACCCTCTTGTTGTTCTACACCTGTAAGACCTTCGTTCATCTTCGAAACACAAATTAAGATATTTTTGATGAAATATGATGGCTCAGTGAGGCCACTCAAGATCCAGAAAGGTACTCAAAACATATTTAAAACTAGGGCTGTCAAACGATTAATCGCATACAAAATAAAAGTTTGAGTTTGCCTAATATATGTGTGAGTACTGTGTATAATTATTATGTATATATAAATACACACAAATGTATGTATATATTTAAGAGAAATGTTATTTATGTACAAAATATTTTTATTTATATATAATATAAAAACAAATAAATACATATACTTGTAAATATTTCTCAAATATATACATGAATGTGTTTGTATTTATATTTATATATATATATATATATATATATATATATATATATATATATATATATATATATATATATATATATACATAATAATTAGACACAGTACTCACACATATATTAGGCAAACTCAAACTTTTATTTTGTATGCGATTAATCGCGATTAATCGTTTGACAGCCCTATTTAAAACAGTTCATGTGAGTACATTATAAAGTGATGAGAATGCTTTTTGTCTGCCAAAAAAACAAAATAATGACTTTTCAGCAATATCTAGTGATGGCTAATTTCAAAGCACTGCTTCGAAGCTTTACGAATCTTTTGTTTCGAATCCTTTGTTCGGATCGCTTATCAAACTGCTGAAATGATGTGACTTTGGCACTCTGAACCACTGATTCGAAACAAAAGATTCGTAAAGCTTCGAAGCTGTTATGCTGTTTAATGTTGATGATTACATATGCTATCGCTTGTTTTGGCATCTTATTCGCGTGCGTTTTGATCAGGAGATTCAGTACTCTTTCAGAAGATGTGTAATAGCAGATAAACACTGAAAACTGTAAAATGCTGTAAAAACAACCGCAGCTGCAGCAGTTCTCCTTGACCGCTAATGTTTCATCAGTAGTGAACAGAAGGCCATCGAAAGTTTGTCGTCATGTTGATTCTATTCAAAAACATTATGACCACAGCTGGTGTTGGGTGCCGCTTTAATTTGTCCGGAGGTTCTTGTCCTTCTGCACAGCTGAGTCTTTCTCCTCATATCCGACCCCCTTAAGCACCATATCTAGCATGTTTCACAAAATATAGTTTCAGTTGTTCCATTATTTCCTGGGTCTCTACTGTGAGCTGGCTCTAATGTGGAAGCTTTGATATTTGATCATGGCTGTCTGATTTATTTCCCCAATTACTTTGATTTTTTTTTGCTGCTGTACCATCACATGACACGGCGACACATTTGAGAGCCTTCCTCATCTTTAATCTGGCGAAGAAATAATGGATGCCAATTATCAAGTTAATTATGCAGTTATCAGTTATCCAGATGACTAGTCTTGGGAGCGTTTTAGGAAAGGGTCAGGTGTTCAGAGGAAGCACAAGATGGAATAACTTCACTAGCTGTTTGAGGCCAAGTATTTTTTTTTTTTTTTAGGTGTTCAAGGTGAAAGAGCCGATCTCTTGACGGGATAAAGGCCAACGTGATGCTGTTTGAATTCTGAAATGTCTGCAGACAAGAAAAAGTAAAGACTGTCTCTATGCACTGAGGCTTCCTCTTTTATTTAAACTTTGTCCAATATAGCCGGTCAGATTAGAATCAGATTGTGGGTGGGAAGATGTAATGTGACTCATGACTCTGGAAACTCATGTGACTCAGGAAAACCCAGAGAGAGGTTTTTAAATGTGGAGCATAGCAGCTGAGGAGACTTACACAGGCAAGCTTTCTCTTTCATGTCAACACACAGGAGAGTCATTTTTTCTTTTTGCTACCTCAGTGAATCATTACTGGCAACGGAGGACACGGATGTTCCTGCTGAGTCACTGCTATCTGAAAGTCCTTGTTTTTTTTGTTTTTTTTACTGACTGGAAGATGGTTTTGACACGCTTTTAATAATGCACAAAGAGATGGCCGAATATTAACTCTCTCTCGATTCATGTCTCTGGCCTAGCAGAGAGGAAGCCGCAGGGCCTGTTTGTTGGCGAGATGTAGAACGCTGGAGCTTGATGCATTATTCAGTAGCTTGGCTGCTTGTCTCTGCTTATCAGGTGACAGCTGCCAGACGAACAGGTAAATATATCCGATAACAGGGCATGATATAGTGCTGCAGCCTGGAGGAAAGGAAAAGCAAAGGAATTTTGTTCTCTTTTCTGGACCCTGACTGGATGGAATGCTGTTATAGATGCATTTCGTGTTTGATTAACTATTTATTCAATCAATTTAGTAGTCCAAGTCATGTATTTCAGTTTGGTTTGATTGCTAAACATTCCCTGTTTCTTTCCTCCGTATTACAGGACAGTCACTGAGGTTGTATGGATTGGCCTTCCGACCTTGGGCGTCCTGTCGATACTTTGCACAAATGATCTTGGTTCAGTTGTGCCCTTTTTGTAAGATGGATGAATCTTTGCAGGATGCTTAAATGTCTTTGTTTGGCCTTCCTCTTCCCATTACAGTAAAAATAACAGCGTTAACTTGTGGTGTTTTTTTTTTTTTTTTTTTTTTTTTTTTTTTTTTTGTGAAATCACTGCAGCAGCATTTTTAAGTGAAGATGTCAGTCTAATTGCACAATTCCATAAGTTGCTTGGAATTGGTTCACCAGCTTCCCGAATGTCCAGACAAGCCGTTCTTCCCTTTTCAGGAAATCAGCAATTTAAAATGTTTGTTTGCAACCTGTGGTACCATCCATTGCAGGTGCAGGGTTCCCACAATCATGAAAAACCAGGGGATTTTAAAACGCCTGAAAAATCTAAAAAAAAAATCATGGAAAAAGTATTATTCCTATAATAATATAACAATTATTTTTTCCGCCCTTAATTTTTTTCAGCAAGACCTTGGTGATGTCTGATTTGTTAGCGAATCATTCTTTTAAATTGTTTCATTTCATTGAATCTGTCAGTGAATCATTTGGAATATGAATGATATTTTTTAATCCTCCTCATCCAGTAATCACAAAATGCTGGAAATGTCATGGAAAAGTCATAGAAATTAATTGGACAAAAGTTGTAGGAATGCTGAAGTGACTTCCCTCCAAATTAAATGAGATGGACACATGATAGGTTTCCTTGGCTTGTTTAAAAAAATAAATAAAAATTAAAAATAATAATTAATTTTTTTAAAAATATATAAAAATTAAAAATATAAAAAAATATAAAAATATATATATAAAAATTCGATATATATATATATATATATATATATATATATATATATATATATATATATATATATATATATAATATTATTATTATTATTATTATTATTATTATTATTATTATTATTATTATTATTATTATTATTATTATTATTATTATTAATTTTTTTTTTTTTTTTTTTTATTTAATAAATGTTTTTTTTTTTTTTTTTTTTTTTTTAAAACAAGCCAAGGAAACCAATCATGTTTCCATTTCAGGAGGTAGGGGGCAAAAGCTGTATGACATTTGTCTTCATGACATCTCTGGCTATTATTCTTCCTGTCTCAAACAGGAAAAGGACAACAAGAGGCTGGTAAACCAGCTGAACCACAATCCCTTGTCATTCTGCCTGTAGGAAACCGCCTGGATCCTCTGGTGGATTCAGAACAAAGCAGTCAACATTTATATGAATGAAATGCTCTGGGCTTATGAAGTAGTATGCAGCAAGCATGAGTACTAAAAAAACAGCACAACTGTTGGGGAAGAAGAAATTGATATGTTCTGTGGAAGATATTTTTGTGGGTTTGGTTGAAGGTGTAGGCTCGCGTTACTGTTGTACAAAAAGCTTAAGCCATTTGGTATTGATCAGAACAGAGTGAACTTTGTCTTAACCCAAAGTACTGTTGAACTTTGTTGTTTATAGGGAAGCATGATATGTCAGTACCATATTGGTTATTAGTGATGTATGTATAATATACATTTGTTAACTTTTAGTTTTTTTTTATAAATTTTTTATTATATATGCATTTTCATTTATAATTTATTTATAATTTATCAGTTGATATTGGATATTTATTTTCATTATTTGTGCCTAATTTTGTTGTCATCTAACACTCATCTACAGTTAATCTTTTAAAAACTTTAACAATTTACAATAGCATTTAAACAGTTGATTTTAGTGTTTTTTTTTTTTTTTTTTAATAGATTTAAGCAAAGTAGTACCAGTTCTCTTGATTGCAAAAGGTGGTTTTCACACAAATCAAACAGCCCTGTATCGTCATTTGAACTGAGTCGTAACCAGAAAGTGAAATGTGAAACAATGAAGTACCTGAGAAGTTTGGAGAAGTTTAGGAAAGGCTGCGGTCACATTAAAGATTATTTACACTTTCAGAGCTTAATATCTGATAATCAGAACCGCTGAAGCGCTTGCCGGCATTGAGCATGCATTTCCTTCAAGCAAAGACTGTTTTTTTTAATCTTGATTAACACATGTTTGCTGTCTGCTGCTTTCCATGTTTCTGTTGTGCCTGTTTAAGAGAAGTTTGACTCAATGTGAGAGTGAAAACCTCATATCATTAATCCAGTCTCATTTGTAAGTACTGGATTGTAGTGGCCTGGTTTCACATGATTACGGCCGTGTTGTTTGCCTGCGAGTAGACATTGATCGAGGGATTAATGTGCCCGCTGATGTGGCAGTATTTAAACAAGAGGTCAACTGGCCTGGCTTCAAACTGATGGCGATGCTAATGCAAGACTACAGGATTCCAGGCCATAGTGTGCCCTTGAGGAAGGAATGCCTCTGGTTTGGCTGGTTTAGTCTGACAGCTGTGGGACCACATCGACCCCAAAGCACAACGTCCACCAGAGTGCCTCCAGTAACCAGAAATGCACTCTCCGTGTACCGCCACTTGTGGTCCAATGTGTCACCAATGATAAATGAGCTGCACAAAAACTGACTGTCATGCTGTTTGTTGTTATAAGACTTTTTAGCAGGAATACAATGAAGGTTCTCCATCATGGGACGATCATTTGAGCTGTAGATGCTTGAGTTGGGGGCTGCTGTGAAGGCCTCAATGCGACCAAGCAGATATTAGCTTTGGCTTCTCCATAGTGGTATTTAAGCCTCAGTTTTGGGTGTTGCCCGCTTGCCTCAGGACTGCTGAGTCAAAACTCTCCACGAAGAGGAAATTGTGGTTTGCTCTTGGTGATTAAAAGGTCAAGAGTGGGCTTCCTCCTAAGTTGTTTTCCTTCTGCACACCTGTCTGTTTGCAGCACAGCATTCCATGGTTTTGATCTAAGCCAATTGGAGTTCTGAGGCCTTCGGCGCTGTAACTTTATCCTGGAGGGGTTGGAAACGTAACTGCAAGGATTTTTTTTGTTTTACTCTGAGGCTACATTACATTATTCCGGATACATTTAAAAACAGCATTTTTGTTTCAAGACTCTCTCTGTCCCCACTAGCGTTTTCCAAAAGTTGCTCGTCCACACTGAAATGTCAGAAAATTCTTACATCATCTTACTGTGCATGCATAAAACATAATAAAAGTTGACTGAGATGACACAGAGAGAACAGATATAATAAAGTTCTCATGCTAATCTTTTGGCACAATAATTTTATTTGTGAAATATCCCACCACTTACTGATGTGCCCGGGTTGCACTCCAAATCACCTATTCCATATATTGTCTAAAATGCAATTGCCCATGTTTTTCTGCAAGATGCAGCACTAATCATCTTTGCAGGATGTCATATCTGAGTGAATTTTCTGTCATCATTGCCGGAATATAATATGAAGATTGTACAAATTAACATTTATTTTTAACAGCACTTTGAAAATGAATGACAGGAACAACAGTGCTGAAATAGCCATATCTATGGGTACAATATGCATCACTTGACTAAACATTTTCAAATACCTCTGTTTTCACAGTCCATACTACAACTCGAATACTCCATTTTCAAATTTAGCGGTTGAATCAATTGAGAGAGAGTATTCAACAAGCTCAAAAATGATGTCTTAGTGTTGGCGGAAGGCCAAAAATGTTTTCAAATACATCCGGAATTAATCTAGACGTAGCCTGACACTCATTACCGGATATTTGAATTCAGCTCGATGTTGTTCTCTGCAACATCCTGATTACATGTGGGCTCTCGATCTCGGCAGGCCAAGGACGGCCGGAGCCCGATCCTTCTTCACCATTGAAGGACATGTAGACATGAGGGATAGTGGCCAGGCGCTTGTGTTCCTCTGGGAGAGTGCAGAGCTGACGATAGCAGACCCTTCTTCCCTTGCCTATTCCTTCTGTGTGGTGATGGAGAGATCCCGAGAGACCTGCCCTGCCCCCTTCACCCTCCGCCCTGATGGATGGGCCCTGGAGAGTGATGCTCAGCTTTTACACTTATCCTGCCTGAGACCATTTGCTTGCTTTGCTGCAGCTGTTTTCCATATAACTTCAAAAAACCTTGGCAATATTTTGTAACAGCAGATTGAGAGATTTCAGCTTGGTGTTCAGGTACAAATAAATAAATAAATAAAATGTGGAGACTGAGAGCACCAACAGGTCTACCTGTCTCTAGCCTATCTAGACAACATTTTGAAGCATCTTACTGTGTGTTCACATTTGGAAGGTTTGGTTTGATTAAAACAAACTCTGGTGTGATTGCTCTGTTAGTGCAGTTCATTTGAATAAGTGTGAACACTGCCATCTGAACCCTAGTGCGCACCTAACAAGCTGACCAAAACTGCTGAAAAGGTGGGTCTCGACACGCTTCCCAATGAACTCTGGTCCGTGTTGGGTTCATATTTCAGTCGAACCACACCAAAGATATCTAAACCCAAAACAAGATGTGATGTCACTAGATGTGACCCTAAAATGGACCGAATGCTCAAGCATAGCAGTTTTTTCTTGTCATAAGAGCTACGTTGCCCATTACAGTTGTCGGAGTTGTCAAAGTTGTCATTACACCGGTGTCGGAAACACTGTCACCTCGCAGCAGATTTTCATTTGTGTGCAAAAGAGGAATTCCTGCTGCTGTTTTTTACTCCTTTACACATTTTATAAGTTCTTTGTGAGTTCTCAGCTGGTAAAAATACCATCATATGTACGCACATACAAGAAGTGTATTTAGTCCCACACACAGCATTGTTTTGGAAGTTTTGTTGTAAAATATGTCATAAATGCTTGTTTTTGGTTTGGTCTTAAATGACAGTGTGAATGCTAAGCGAACTAGCACTAAATGTTTTATTTTCTTTTTTGGTCTGGACCAAGAGAACCAAACGACAAGTGTGAACACACCCTTAGGCATGTTTTTGATGTTTCAAACAGTATGCAGGAAAATGATATGGTTGTAAACTGTTTTTAGCCAAAATCTAATGCAGTGTTGCATGCACCTTTTAATTGATAATGCAATCCCAGAATGCAGTTCAACAAGCTTGGTGCAAATTACATTCAGGATTACTCGCAGTGCTGATGTTAAATGTTTGTTTGTTTTTGTTTGTTTAATAGTGAAAAGTATCAATAACCACATCTTTTATGCTCAATACATGTATAAAGTTTATTTTATGATATTATTATTATTATTATTATTATTATTATTATTATTAATAATTTAAATTTAAATTAATTTTAACTATTATATTACGCATATTAACTTATTGTATACAGATGTTGCTGCATTTGTAACGCCCTTCAAACATGCAGTGTTGATGCAGTAATCAAGAGGACTGGCTCTTGATTTCATATACTGTTGTTTTCTCAAGTTCCTGTTCTGACATGAACATGTCAATAAATGTTAAATGTTAATAAATGTCTTAGCAGCAAATCAGCATATTGGAATGATTTCTGAAGGATCATGTGACACTGTAGACTGAAGTAATGATGATGCTGAAAATTCAGCTTTGTCATCACAGGAATATGCTACATTTTAAAACACATTAAAATGGAAAATATTTCTTTTAAATTGTAATAATATTTCACAATATTACAGATCAAATAAATGCAGCCTCGGTGAGACATCTTTCAATAACATTAAAAAAAATCTTATAGACCACAAACTTTTGAATGGCAGTGTTTATTATTATTATTATTATTATTATTATTATTATTATTATTATTATTAAGTTTAAAAAACGCTAGACATTAATCAACTAGTTGTTTAGTCACTCGTTGTGACTTGCTCAACCCTTCTTAGCTATGAGAAGATGCTTTTGTGAGGTCTAGACTTCTGTGTTCAGGGTCATTTTAAGCAACTTTTTACTTCCAAAATGGGGAAGAATGAGAGGCAAGAAATAGGAATGTACCATCAATCTGTATGCATCACAGTTGTGCTTGTCTCATGCTTGCAGAATCCTTGCGTAGCCACAGCCAAATGTATGGATTCACTCATCAGACCCAGTGCGTCTGGGCCCTCAGGATGTGGCCATTCTGTAAACTTTCATCCATGTTTCCTGTGTGCTTTGTGTAGTCACACATGAGAAATGAGCTTGGCTTCGTTCTCACCTCTCAGTCATGACTCTTTGCCCCTCATTGAATTCAAGCGTTGAGCTTGGGCACAGGATCAGCGGCACTCTCTAGTATCCCAGCATGCACCAGATCTTTTGTTTTACTCCCCTTGCCATTTATCCTGCATGACTGTGCTAACCAGCACATAGCTGAATGCTGTCTCCAAGGAGGAATAGCTCTGCGGATAAGCTTGACTGACTTGCTCGGAGATGTGCAGCCCACATTCCTGTTGGTAAATCAGTGTCCCTTAAATTTCTCATTTCCCTGCACTCTAAAAAAATAAATAAAAATAAAGGTTCTTTTTGGCATTGATGGTTCCATGAAGATCCTTCAGCATCCATGGAATATTTCTTTACAGTGGAAAAAAGGTTCTTTAGATAACTAAAATGTTCTTCACAGTAAGAAAAAAATGGTTCTTTTAAGAACTGTTCACTGAAATGTTCTTTGGGGAACCCAAAATGGTTCTTCTATGGAATCACTGTGAAAATCCCCTTTTGAAATCTTTATTTTTAAGAGTGCCTGTCTTTATTTTCAGCGTGGTTAAGAGTGACCCTTGACAAACCACTCCCAAACTGTAGACTGCGTGTATTGGGAAAGGAATGCGTAAGAGTTGGATTTACAACTATTCCTCCCTCTCTCGCCCTCTGCTCTCTCTCGCTCTTTCTTTCCCTCTCTTTTGAGAGAGACCGAAACCACTCTCTATGTTGTTAAGGATTCGGGGAGGGGTTGACTCATACAGGGGGGGATTTGGCAAGAAAGCAACAAGTGTTCGGCTTGAAAGAACCTCATTGTTCCTCTCCGTGGAGAGACTGTCCCTAGGTCAGCAGCCGTCAGCACTCAGCCCATCACACTGGAACGACTGTAAGCCTACTAGACGGGCTCCAAATCACCCCACTGATAACAGCTGCTGGGTCCCCGCTGTAAATGAGGGCTGCGGCTCAGCGACTAATGGTGGTCGTGCTCCTCGTGGGTGTATGTATTCAATGTCATCCACTATCATTGGGTTTCGTTGAACGTTTGAGCTGACAGAGCCTGTTTTTGTGGTCAAACTTAAGCAAGTTTTGTGCTTTGATTCTTACTCTGCAGAAAGTTCAGTGGATGTTTCCTGTCATTTTCTCTGAAAGGAGTTGATGGCGATAACAGTGACATAAATTAAATAGATGGGTGGATTTTTATTTTTTATTTTTTTTTTAAACTCTTTCCCCACTATCGACAGAACTTTCCGTCATTTTTGAGAACTCTTCTACGCCATTGATGTAATTTTCCGGCTTTCTGTGTTTTTACTGTTATATGGTTGGGGGTGCAAAACAGGCAAAAAAAAAAAAAAAGCAGAAACAAGAGATAAAAGCATTGCTTATGCACATTGTATTTTATGTGTCACGTTGACTATTTTAACAATGTCTTTTAGTTCTTTCCTTGACCTTAAATGACTGTAATTATATTGCAAAAAAAAAAAAAAAACAGCTTTTTGTTTAAAATGTTGCTTTTATTTGTGGAACAAACCAGCATTCAAGTTTTGATTTAAAAAAAAAAAAAAAAAAGAATGCATGAAGCTAGAATAAAATATTTTTGTTTTTGTTTAAAAGCAGAAGCTCTTTGAATATCTGAACATGCAATATATCAATATACATATTCAACAACATATTCTGGGGGCCACGAAAGTTGAAAATGAAGAAAAAAACATGTTGGCGGTGGTTGTCATGGAAAGAGTTAATATATTTTAAAATGCCATTTATTCTTGTGTTGGCAAAGAATCATTCTAATATGCTGAGTTGGTGCTTATTATTATCAGTTTTGAAAACTGTTTTACTGCTTAAAATTTTTGTGGAAAGCATGACTCTTTTTTCAGGTTTCTTTGAATAGAAAGTTCAGAAGAACAGCATTTATTTGAAATAGAAATCTTTTGTAACATTATCTTAAAAAGAAGCTTATGCCACACTTGAGCGGAAGTATTTTTTCTGCGTTGTTACTCAGTAAATGAATACAATACTGTTTTGCTACTTTTATTTGTATGCACAAATTTAAAGGGTTAGTTCACCCAAAAATGAAATTTGTCACAAATTAAGATATATTTTTGATGAAATCCAAGAGTTTTTTTTTTTTTTTTTTTTAATCCGCAATAGAAAGCAACATAATTACCATCATTTAAGGTCCAGGAAAGTACTAAAGACATTGTTAAAATAGTCAACATGACTACAGTGGTTCAACTTTAATGTTATGAAGTGATGAGAATATGTTTTGTGCACAAAAACAAAACACAAATAATGACTTTATTCAACAAATTCTTCTTTACCCTGTCAGACTCAAAAAAAAAAAAAAAAAGCACATATTTTGAACTCTGTTCAAATTTACTGAAACTGTTCACAGGTATTCACCTCAATATTGCCATTTTTACTACTAAGTTTAAACTGTAGAAACTATTACAATTTTCCTTCTAAGTAGAGTCAAGTGGACACTGTCATAAAAATAATTGGGATTAACGATTTAACTGTATTAAGATTACACATAATGTACAATTAAATCACAATCTGGTGGTTATATAATCATGACAGGCCTATAGTCAACAAAATAATATTTTTATAAATATTTTACATGTTGCTCACCCCTGGTGTGTATATTCAAGTTTGTGTGGTAATGTCTGATGGGGTTGCGTCCAGATCCTGCTGAACTGAGTTAATGCTGTGCAAGCACTGTGTTTTATTGAACACGAGGGCAAGAGGCCATTATTGGATTCTTGTTGTTGGGGGGGAAGGGATGCCCTGTTTCCAAAAATTGATAACTGGTAGTGAATGTCCACTGGTTAAAGATGCATCTCTCATCAAGCACTTTATCTTCAATGGAGCACCTTCCTTTTTAGTAAGAATAGACATCAAATTTAAGTGGACACAAAGGAAAACAAGGCTGCGAAGGATAGACATACAGTTAAGTATGTCACAAATGTGTTATCTTAAAGGATTAGTTCCCTTCAGAATTAAAATTTCCTGATAATTTACTAGCCACCATGTCATCCAAAATGTTTGTCTGTCTTCAGTTGAAAAGAAATTAAGGTTCAAGTTTGAAGGTCCAAATTGCAGTTTCAATGCAGGTTCAAAGAGCTCTACATGACCCCAGCTGAGGAATAAAGGTCTTGTCTAGCAAAACAATCAGTCAAAAAAAAAAAAAATGTATATACTTTTTAACCACAAATGCTCGTCTTGCACTGCTCTTAGATGCGCCACACATTACGTAATCACATTGGAAAGGTCACACGTGATGTAGGCGGAAGTATCATATTAGGGTGAAAAACATTTTCCAATTTCAAAATCGTCCAACATTGTTGTTTTACCTTATTTTGTAAAGGGCGTTTGACTTAGTCTTTGCATGTTCACTTTGTAAATACTTGCTCGATACTTCCACCACGCTTGACACGTGACCTTTCCAACATGATTGCGTAATAGTGCACATTGCAGAGCAGTTTATGATGAGAATATGTGGTTAAAAAGTATATACATTTTTATTTTCTTTAGAAAATGACTGATTGTTTCGCTAGATAAGACCCTTATTCCTCGTCTGGGATCGTGTAGAGCCCTTTGAAGCTGCATTGAAACTGCAATTTAGACCTTCAACCCGTTGTACCCTAGTGAAGTCCACTATATGGAGAAAAAAAAAACTTAGAATGTTTTCCTTAAAAACCTTAATTTCTTTTTGACTGAAGAAAAAAAAGACACAAACATCTTGGATGACATGGGGGTGAGTAAATTATCAGGAAATTTTAATGTTCTTGGTTCCAACTCATATTTCCAACTCTTTTTTTTCCACCACAAATTTCACTTGATGTTTTTTGGCAATATGATGAAGTCTTTATCGACTGAATAATCTGCACTAAGGTACACCACAACCTGCTGACCTTACTACTTTCCCTCATTTGCATCAAATTTAATATGCCGTCTATGGTCCATTCCCAAACCAGTTTGCCTTTGTTGTATAGGTGGATAAGCGCAGCCCTACCTTCATCTCTGATTTTAACTAGACTACCATTTGGAAATCATGGGGGAAGGGTGTGGTCATCGTGCATTATTAATGCGGTTAACTCTTTATTCTCGCACGCGTCCTCAAGCTTTTAAACCGAACCGCGAGGAACGTTTGGGCCGCAAGGGCCAGACCACGAGGAACGCCTAATCCTGCTACACAAACAAGCTGCTAATCAGATTTAACAGGGCTGTGTTTGGCTCAAATCCACTCCCTTCTCAAACAGCTAGACCTGGATGAGGTGAAGGGAAAAAATACTGTATCCTAATTGGCTGAGCAGGCTTGCAGCTCTGAGCTGATTGGCCGAGCAGGCCTGGCCTCATCTGCATGTAGTGTTGTCGTACTAGTCATGTGGTTGTTCTAAATCCTTTGTTAATAGAAAACGGCGCACACACATGCTATTCTAACTTGATCCCAGTGTGAATGGGTTACATGCATCTAGAAGATTGTCCTAGGCAGAGTGTATGTTCATGTCCGTGTGTTTTCAGAGATTGAAGTGACAGATGGAGACCCAGATGTGTTGTTCTGCTGCAAGAAAGTGTGACATTGGTCTTTCTAGCAGCTGAGTTTTTAGCCCAGGCTGACACTGATGCACAACCACACACACATACACGCTTACAGTGTTTCAGTATATGGAGGAACAGGTGGTCTCTGATGTGCTGTCAGGACATGGGGCTGCTATTGAGTCAGGCTGATTTGATAGATTAAGAGATTTGCTTTTTACAGAGATTATCCAAATTAATTGGTTAGTTAGCCTGACGTTTTCATGTCCTGAGGAAATGAAACTAATTACCACTTAGTTGGATTGACCAGTACACAAAACATGCTTTATCTTGCACAAAATTAGATTTTGTCACATGTCAGTGCTCTGGGGTATCAGGAGTGAGAATACATTTAAGAATTACATCACTTCCTTTGTCGAATTTTGTTTTCTTTCATTATTATTAATTATTGTTATGGATTATTCATTATTAATTAGCAATATTTCTTTCATATTTATTAATATTATTATTATTATTCATTATAATTATCAATATTTGCTGATTTGGCCGATATTGGCAGATAATCTTGTATGTAGTCTTTTCTGTGCCATAATACAGAAGTACTAAACCTTTTTGTGATTACGTAAAAGTACTAACCTTTTCTAATTATATAAAATAACGAAATAACCCACAAATTTGTCCACTCGTCCAACCCTAAAACCTGTCGTTGTTTTGAATGCACCTGTGTATTTGTTTGCATGGATAAACGCAAAAGAACACAAGACCCCATGGAAGACTGGTCATGTGACTGGTGTGCGTTGGAGCGTGTCAGAAGGTGCACACACTCGTGCTAACAGCAGCTCAGACAGCATCAGGATTAGTCTTCCCGCCTGAGTGCTGGTCAGAATGAATGCTGGTCCAATCAGCAGGAGTCTGCTCATTTATGAATTCTTTCCCCACTACTGCTGTGAATGAAATTAGGTGGAAAACACTTCTCTAGTATTCTTAAAAACCTAATAATCTGCTATGCATGACATTGATTTTTCCACACATCATGTTTCTGTCTTTGTTTTGTTTATTTATATACAGGCTGAGATTATGTGCGGTCCTAAAGTGATAATTCACAAAAGTTTTCTAGAGTTGTTCTGTCGGCTTTCTCTCTCAGGACGGTGATATATAAGAGGTGTTGTTATCAGCAGCTCACTGTTCTGTGAGCGTCCCGTCCACCGCGGGGGGTTAACAGCATCTTCAGCACGAGCTCCTGGCCAGATC
The DNA here is from genome assembly GCF_018812025.1 of Megalobrama amblycephala. Classification (NCBI taxonomy): domain Eukaryota; kingdom Metazoa; phylum Chordata; class Actinopteri; order Cypriniformes; family Xenocyprididae; genus Megalobrama; species Megalobrama amblycephala. The sequence continues at coordinate 32,722,390 of NC_063054.1, read as the reverse complement.
TGCCAGCTGCCAGCAGGGCAAACCATGAGGATGCTTAAATATGTTTCTATTCTGGGATGCAAGCAGGCTGTTTATAGCTGGACATGGTCTATTTCCATTAGAAATTCACAGTCCTCTCTGGACCGAGCGGAGAGTCTCCTGTAGCTCAGCATTTTACTTTAAGATGTTTGGACATATAAAGAATTGATGGAGCTTGTAAAGTGTGAGGTTTAAAAATCTCAAGAAAGGTTGATGCTTTTACTGCGTCTGTAATTGAAGCTCTAGAACAAGCTACTTGGCTGCTTTTAGCATCATGGATCATTTACACTGCATCTAACATTGCTTTTTTATTGAATAATCTTACTTAACAGTGTCATTTTGTTGTGTATAGGGATATTAGTATGTGTTTGTCTTAATGAATATGCATGTATAACAAAAAAGATCTTTATGGTCCTACAACTGCTGTGTCTGCAATAAAGCTTTGTAATCTCTGGCAGAAGCTGTATGGAAAAATGCTTTACTAGGAAGAAACTAGTGATACACCAATATTCAACTTTTTAGCTATGCCTATGTGTTATAATTAGGTTTATTAGGACTGATAACCAATATCATGGCCAATATTTTAAATATGTAAACTGTTTCTGAGACATGAAAACATTTTAATCAGTTAAAAACAGTTTAAAAAGATAATTGAAAAGATCAAAACTGTTTAATAGCTTGTAAATTGGAATTATAAACTGAATATGTTTAAATTATCAGTCGATTCACACTGATACGGTAATAATAATGATAAAAAAAGTAAAAATATTGGCTGATGCCAATACACTGCCCGGCCAAAAAAGTCACTGTTTGAGTTCTAATAGGCAAATACTTAAGACTCTATGGATGTATCATTATTATAGTGATTATTATGTTTCTAGCATGTTATATATTTGGCAGTTGTTCTTCTGACACTAATTGATGGAGTGTGCAGCTTTACATTTCTTAAACAACCATCTAGAAAGACACATCATGGCCATATTCCAGGATGACAATTTCCAGATTCAACAGGCTCAAATTGTGAAAGAATGGTTTGGAGGGAGCATGAAGAATTATTTTCACACATAATTTGAATCCTGACCTTAATTTCATTGAAAGCCTTTGGGGTGTGCTGGAGTAGACTTTACAGAGTGCTCACCTCTTGCATTGTCAAAACAAGATCTTGACCAAAAATTGATGCACCTCTTCATGGAAATAATCAGTAGGCTCTGTGGAGTCTGTGCACACAGTCTGCGTGCTGCCCAATTTTTGTGTTCAAGTAGTCAAAGAAGAGTGCAGAAATAGCAATTCAAAACAAAGATCCAAGAACAGTAAGCAAAAGAGGAAATCATTCTCCATCGTTTTTGTCTTGGTTTTGGTCCTTGCTCATCTGTGGTTGAAGCCTATGTAATCCCTCCTGTTCGAACCGCCCGCTCTAAGCAGGACTCGAACCCGGGCCCGCCGGCATGGGAGTCGGGCACTCTAACATGGCGTCTAAAGGCCGCAGTCTCTAGCGTCATTCGCTAAAGTGCCTCTTGAGATCAGCTCTTACCAACATACATCCTGAAAGCTGTGCGAATACGACTGTGCACATGGAAAATTAAGTATTTCCTTTCGTTTTGAATGTGAAGTGATCAGTAAAACGATAATCCCGCTCCAAATGCACACCATTGGCTCCATCCGTTAGTGAATACTTAGTGACTACTATAAACATAATTTTGCATCAGTTTTTTACTAGTCAATCATTTTTGCATTTTTAGAATATGGAAGATCCTTTGAGTCTTTGAATATGGTATTTTATTTAGAGCTGTGCGTAAAGATGGAAGTTCACTCAGAGTTTAGCGTTAATCAGGACAGTCCCACAGGCTCAGGGCTTTGGAGAATGATAACACGCAAGCAGTGTCTGTTTAAACATGAAAGTAACAGAAGTCCTTACACTCTTTTTGACCCAACTTCACATACCAACTGCTCTCTACTCTCTGTTCCCATTCTCTGTCCATTTTTAATTATATGGCTGTTCTCAAAGCAGCATCTTTCTGTTTCCTACTCTCAGCTCTGTCACATTTGTTTAGAGCTCCTCAGAGAGCTAAACAGTGCTGGTTTGATGTCAAATGGAACAGATGCTTTCATTGCCTCATCGACAGATGTGTCCACCTCATCCTCCTCATTTTGTGTTGTCAGCCTTTGCATTTGCCTTTTGGTTCTTGTTTATCATGATTATTAGTTCTAACATTTTACTAACTGACTGATTTTACTGACTATATAATGTAATACTCTTATTATTATTTTGGAAGTCAGAAAAAGCTAATATCAGGGCTTTTTTCCCATATCAATCTGTATATGAATCTTCTATAACAGGTTACAGGCTGAGCAGTAACTAGTAATTTTTTTCGTATGCATTCATTTCAGTGACTAATTTTACAAAGTATGAACTTTGTATCTCTAAATCTGTGCCTCCCTAATAGTTTGTAGGCTCTGGTGTTGCCTGTTTCTTTAGTTTCTTTAGTAAAATAGTAGGTTTGCTGGATTATTTTCCTCTAGAAATGTCAATTTTGTTTTAAAAAAACACTTTTATTCAGTCCTCTTGCGCACAGCAGCTATGTTTTAAAACGCACAGTGGTGATTAACCTACTTTTAAACCTGTGATTATAGATCTGTCGCTTCAGGCTGTGGTCCTGTGGTGTTTATCTTCCTATGATGTCACATGTTTTGCATTTCCACACGCTTACCTCATCCATGGCTCATTGTTTATCTGACAACTCTGTCACAGACTTGTGAATAAACCCTGACCCAGCCTTTGTGGAGTACATGGTTACTACATCCACCACATTGAATGAAGCATTATGGGTGTGTGAATCATTTAACACTATACCAGAAACAGTGTTGTAATAGTTTCATAGATAGAAATGACTAATCATCAGGAGATGAATGTGGGTGGAGATGTTACTAATAAACTAAATTGAGGTGGCTCTGCCAGAATCGCACATTCTGTCTTTGTTTACCTGGAATAAAAAGTAACTTGTTAAAGGGTTAGTTCACCCAAAAATGAAAATTCTGTCATTTATTACTTACCCTCATGTCGTTTCACACCCGTAAGACCTTCGTTAATCTTCAGAACACAAATTAAGATATTTTAGTTGAAATCCGATGGCTCAGTGAGGCCTCCATAGGGAGCAATGTCACTTCCTCAGTCAAGATCCATAAAGGTACTAAAAACACATCTAAATCAGTTCATGTGAGTACAGTCGTTCAATATTAATAATATTAAGCGACGAGAATATTTTTGGTGCGCCAAAAAAAACTAAATAACTTATTTAGTGATGGCTGATTTCAAAACACTGCTTCAGGAAGCATCGGAGCACAGTGAATCTGTGTATCGAATTTGCAGTTCGGAGCGCCAAAATCACGTGATTTCAGCAGTTTGGGTTCATGATCCGATTCATGATTCGATACGCTGATTCATTGTGCTCCGATGCTTTCTGAAGCGGTGTTTTGAAATCGGTCATCACTAAATAAGTCGTTATTTTGTTTTTTTTGCCTCACCAAAAATATTCTCGTCGCTTTATAATATTAATATTGAACCACTGTACTCACATGAACCGATTTAAATATGTTTTTAGTACCTTTATGGATCTTGACAGAGGAAGTGACATTGCTCTCTATGTAGGCCTCACGGAGCTATCGGATTTCAACTAAAATATCTTAATTTGTGTTCAAAAGATTAACGAAGGCCTTACGGGTGTGGAACAACGTGAGGGTAAGTAATAAATGACAGAATTTTCATTTTTGGGTGAACTAACCCTTTAAACGAGCTATGTAGAATTCAGAAACCCTTGTTATTTGCGACACCAGTGGCTGTTAAGTGAACTGCAGCCAACAACGTATTCCTAGTGCTTGCACATGAAACGGACAAGAGACTGAACGTGATTCTAGGCCCCGATATTCTCACAGCAAAGTTCGGTTTCATCCTTCGCTTGGAAATAAAAAGAAGTTGGAAATACCTTTGCAGCGATATACTTTTAATAAACTTCCCAGTACATTTAGATGACAAAATAAACACACAAAAAAAGACAAGCGGTGAGAAAGCAGCAGATCATAGCGATGTGGATATGTTTGCATGAGCTCTGCAATTCACCGGCATCATGTCAACAGATGATAATTAAAATGACACTCTGATAGTTTGATAATAAATTTTATTTGAGACTATAGATATACTATATAGATCTGCCAATTTCTTTCCATTACACAATGACATTACAGTACAGTACAGAACGGAGAGGCTCTGTGGAGCGCCTGTAAACTTCAACTTTCGAATTGAGAAATTTATATATTATTTTAGTTATATTTTATCTTATATAAAATTTATTTTATTGCTTAAATTATTTTATTTAATATTACTTATTTATTTTTATTTTTTTATATACTGCTTTGTTTATTGATACAGAAGCATGATCATTGTCCATCCTTGCTCCACCCTTCCTGTCACTTGTTCCTAAGAACAGTTGCCAACACTAAAAATGACGTGCAGTGCACATGCTTTGCCTGAAATTCCTGCTTTCACCTCTCAATTTTTGAAATGAGGTGGGGTGTGATATGACAACTCTCTTTCCCTCAGTGTCATAGAAGGAAGAGGACAAACCTGCTTGCTCTCTCTCTCTCTCTGCGGTCCAGTTTTTCCTCTTCCTGTTCACTCGTATTGGGTTGACATTCTTTAGCTTATCTCACTCTCCATCTCTCTCTGTCATTCCTCTCTCCGTCTCATTGTACATTATGTGTATTTATAAGGCTTCAGAGTGTTGTTTACATAGTGTTTCATGTAAACTCAGATGTAATTATATGTTCAACTTCTGCTTTGGTCTTTCCTCATCTGATTTAGGACAGCAAAATCAGCTGCTTCCTTTTTAACTCTAATTTCTTCTGTTAAAGAGCAAAAGTTTGACTCTAGTGCACTCCGTTACTACATTATTTCACTAGTTTCTTCTGCAGGCCCAGACATTTTCTGTGGGGGGTAAAATCAGCAAAACGTTTGTCTGGTTTAATTATGTGGTGGGAATTTGCCCTCTGTCTCTGCGAGCGAGGTGTCCTGCTGACGTGTAGTTAACGCCGCCCCTCTGAACACACCATTGCATTAATCCAGGTCAGAGACCTGTTGAACACATTGATTTCCCCTGGGATCAGCCTCTGTCAGAGGTGAGAGGTGCATAGGCAGGAATGTGCTTTCTCTGCTTAACTGCATTTTTAAACCAACTTAATATGGCCCTGCTGACCTCTCTAGTACTTTACTAGGTTTTAATTATGGGAACATTAAAGGGGACATATTGTATCCGGTTGTAACATTTTATATTTTTCTTTGAAGTCTACTTATAATGTTAGTCAAGGTTTCTTGCACCAAAAAGACTGCAAGACTATTTTTGACCTTCATACAGACCCTTAGAATTTAACATTGTTTGCTACTGTACGTTTAATACTTCTATATGTAAGTGTCCTCTGTTGTTTTTGGCAGAAACCTCTGCATAGATCACACTGTTGTTCATCAAGACACGGACAAGTTGCTAAAAACTAAATATGGAGTAATATTTAAATGTGGGTGGCCATATGTTAATTTGTTAGTGGTTAAGACTTTTTCTAAATTACCTATTTGTTTCTTTGTTATTTTTTAAAATAATGATAATAATAATTCTTCTTAGATTTACTTTTCATTTATTTTTTATTTCTTAAACTTTCAAATAAAATGTTAAATTTATATGTAAATTAGGGCTGGGCGATATATCGCATGCGATTGTCACGCGCATTTCGTCAGTAAAGCCGGTTCCCTGATTACCGCTACATCGCCATCACCTGCTTTCAAATGGAGCGGCATTTAACAGACAGAGCCGTAGTTCACTGATAAGCCACGCAATATCGCGTTCATTATCGAGGGCGATTCATCTGCGATAATGAACGCGATATTGCGTAGCTTATCAGTGAACTACGGCTCTGTCTATTAAATGCCGCTCCATTTGAAAGCAGGGAACCGGCTTTACTGACGAAATGCGCGTGACAATTGCATGCGATATATCGCCCAGCCCTAATGTAAATTATATTTTTATTATTTAAATTCAGAATTTAGTATAGAATTTAACAGTATAGAATAGTATAGTATAGATTTTTATAGAATAGAATAGAATTTTATAGAATAGAATAGTATAGAATTTAATTAAATTCTATACTATTTTGTTAAAAATATCAATAAAATCAATTCCAATTTCAAAACAATGTTGTGACGCTAAAATGTATTTAGGTATCACAGCATTATAATCCCTGTATGAGGGAATGAAATAGAAATAGTCCTCTTAAAGCGATAAAGGGATGGTGCAAGATTATGGTATTGTTTTAAGTTAGTGCTACATGACAGCTAAAGTAGTCTAAAATCTGAAAATAGGTTGCATTAAGCATAAACATTTAGGCTAAATACCAACATTGAACATAAAAAGTCAGTAATATGATCATGATCCATGATCCTTGTGCATTCTTTTGTTTCAAAAGAGCAAGAAAAATATTGTTTTCCATGGTATGAGTCTTTTTAACTCATTGAGGTAGTTCTGGTGGAGCAGCAGAAGAAAGAAATTCATACAGGTTGGCATTGAGTATTTTGGGTGAACTATCCCATAAAACTGATCACTACAGCAGCCAACCCAGGCCTGCTGGTGTTAAAAGATTGATTTTTTTTTGTTTTGTTTCTCTTCATAGAGATTGATAGGCGGGAGACTGTTTGCACATCGGTGAGCCTGACCATCAAGAACAGAGCTGGGCTATTAGTATGCTAATTGCGCTCGAGCAGAGATGAACACTGACCCTGTGGTCTTTAAGGCCATTCTTGTGTGTAGACGTTGCAGATGGATGCAGGCTGAAGTTGTTGACTCAGTCCTATCTCAACTGTCGGTTTGGTACATGGAAATCTTTAGTCATACGCGGTGTGTGGTGAGCAGATTAGCCTGTTTGCATTCTCTGCTATTGTTTTGTACTGATGACAGCATTTTTTGGAACCTACTGGCGAAGACAAGCATCACCATTATTATTGCTTATACAGGCTGATTTGAACAAGGCATTTTAGGGCAGATAGCAGAATAGAATGCAACTAACAATGCCAAAAATCATGTTTTTGATTCCCAGGGAATGCATAAACTGATAAACGATACCTTGAATGAAGCATCTTTGAATTATAGCATCTGCCACATGTAAATATAACAAATTAGAAACAACCCAGAACACCATAGCAACCACATTTCAATGCATATATGAAAAATCTTGTCTCTTTGTCACTAATCGTCACTTTCAGGGAAGATAAAGGCTTTTAAAAATGCGTTCTAGTGTGTGAATTGGGAGGTGGCTGCAGTCCCATGTGTTTTGAGTTATCCTGGGAGTGATCGTCAGGTCGGGTCACCACAAGCCTGACCGAAATTCTCCACTGACATGTTTTATTATGCTTTTCTCCACTTTGAGATAGACCTATGAGCTCATAAGCTTGTAGTTGTCAAACTGTCTGGTGATTTGCATGAAGGCTGTAATAACCTGTCATCGCCCCCTGCTGGTATGATTTCACCATTTCTTACATACAATTTTTTTGACATTGTGCCTGAAAGGATCTTTCAATGCATAGAGCGTACGGTTTATCAAATGTGCAGTTTCCACCTCTGGAAAACCGTAATCCGTGAAAACCGCACCAAGGGACCCAGCTTCCCTGAATGGATCAGGTATCGTCAAGGTTTTTGAGAATTTTTCAAATTCCACCACTGATATTTCACCAGTTGCTCCACATGTGTTTTTCCATATGCCGAAAGCGGTGACAGTTGACACATTTATGGTCCTCTGCAGACAAGCATGATGATAGCAGCCTGGATGGAAGGTTTGACTCGACTTCGAAATTCCTGAAATTCAAATGGATAAGAGATGAAAGGCCGCCACCCTCCCCATAACTGATTTATGAGCTCCACGGCACAGTGCAGGGCTTCAGACTGTGCGTCTCTCTGAATGCAAGATGATAAAGCTGGGATGAGTTTTCTCCAGCGGGGTTTAGAGTTCCAAGGTCAAAGGTGGGACGGCGGGGGGCAAACAGTCAGCCGTAGCACTCATATGTCTCCTTTTCATCAGCAAACCCTCTTACCGTGCTTCAAAGACATTCTTGTGTGAAGCTGAAGAGTTTGTCCTGCCTTTTGAGCTGTCTTCTTGTGTCTGTGCATGCTAGATAATTGAACTATTTGAAGTCTAGTACAGTCCAGCATTGTAAACTGAACAGTTCTGGTTGTAAAAATCGGATTAATTTATAAAAAAAAATTGGCGGAAAAATTCTGTACCTGATGCATTTTGTTATTTTATTTACATTTTTGTTTCATTTTATTTTATTATTTTTTTATATTTTATCCTGATTGTGTGCCCATAACTGTGGTAAATTCACTGTAATGCTAGTTGATTATTTCTTTATTAGGCCTTTTGTTACAGATCGAATCAAACCGGCTGAAGTTGGTGTACACACTAGAGCTGACAGGAAATGGCCCTTTTGTGTTTTGAGGAAACACATGGTGACTCTCCTGACACTCATTGTTCTGGTTGCCATGGCATTTGTTCTCTTGATGTTTGAAGTCACACCTCTCGCACACACATTCACGTTTCAGGAATTAGAAACCCAAAATGTTTTCCTTATCTGTGTTTCATGTATTTATTATGCTCTGAAACGAGCCTTTGTTTCCCTCCACTGCATAGGAGTCTTTTTTTTTTTTTTTTTTTCTCATTAGGGGCTTTAAATACATCAATGATTTTTTTTTTTCTTCTAAATCGGCTATTGAAGCAACATTGGTTGTGAAAAAAATAATTTGATCTCATTTTTCAGTTTATTGATCAGTGCATATGATAAATTCCACGATTGTGAAGATCTTGAAAAAGTCATGGAAATTCATTGGACAAAAGGTGCAGCAGCCTCAAATCAAATCATTATGAATTCTTTGAAGTTCCTGCAGAATATTCTGTTTTAACTAAGAAGTGTTATCTAATAGGAGTTAAATGCATTGCAATGGCTATTTCATGCCATTTTTATCTACTTTTCCATTATGGTATAGATTAGGGGTGTGATGAGACACGAGATTGAGTTCACAAGAACGAGATGAGATTTTTGCACAGTATTTTAAGAAATCCTCAGTGATGAAATACATGACTAGAAAAACAGTATGCAGGTCCATTTGAAATGTTTTAACTAATTTAAATATTGTATATATCGTTTTACTTTCGCTTTCAAGATCACGCATACTCTGTGAATAGGGAGAAATTATTATTATTAACTTTCCTATTCCGAAGAATATTTGACTGGGGCTTGTCTGTTCAAAACTCATCTCACAAAAGAGGAATAGCACACCTCATTCATGTCTGTGCTCGGCAATTTTAATTTTAAAGCGTTAAAGTGCCGCATCATGACCCTGAGGGTCCAGAAATCTCATCTGTAAGACACTGTGGCACACAAGCAGGCGTGCGGTCGGGTGTGTCCGGAAACGACAGCATGTAGTGTGATTGAGTTGTGTATATGTGGTTTGGTGTTACAGCTCATCGAGATGAGCGTAAAACACTCTTGATGCTCATATTGCTGTGGTATAATCAGACAATATCGGTGAATGCTGATAGCCTGCTCCTCTATTATACAGACACAAAGGCTTCTTCAAGCACGTCTTCGCTGTTGTCCTAAGGCTGCTGTCCTCTCGTCCCAGATACATCCTGCTCGGTCAGCTCAAATATCAGCCTCCGCTGCAGGTTACGAGTTTAATGTTGCCACACAGAGCTGCTCGTCTTTTCACACAACAGAGATGTAGCCTACTGCTAGATTTAACCGCAGATGGGCAAGAGATGTACTTTTGTGGCAGGCTGAATGTGAATCTGAATGTTGTTCTTTAAAAGTGTATATACTGAGTGTAGAGGGATGAGTGTTGAAACCACATGAACTGATTGTTGTTGTATTCTTTTTCTTCTTTCAGGATTTGGAGTTCCATGGCGTGATGCGCTTTTACTTCCAGGACCGTGTGGCGGGGAACTTCGCCACAAAGTGTATCCGAGTGTCCAGCACAGCCACCACGCAGGATGTGATCGAGACGCTGGCAGAAAAGTTCAGACCTGACATGAGGATGCTGTCTTCTCCTAAATACTCCCTCTATGAGGTCCATGTTAGTGGCGGTGAGTCATGGGAACACAAAAAACACCCCATAAAAATGCTATTTTGTGACTTTTTTTTAAAATTAATACTTTCAGAAGCAACAAGTTATAAAGAATTTGTCATGAAACATACACTACCATTCAAAAGTTTGGAGTCAGCGTCAGCACTGAATACATGCAATACAATCTCGATTTCATATTGTTCTCAAAATGTGGTTCATAATGAAACAATGCTTGTTTTTGCATACTTCCAGCGTTCGTTTCTGGCCTTAATATTTAAATTTGAGTGTATCTGGTTGCATTTGATGGCACATTTCATATTTGCTCTTCCTTTCTAATATCATTTTTGCATGTACGATATGTCAGTAAGGCTTCTTTTTTGTTTGCAGTATCACTAATTAGTGGCTAAAAAATAAGTATTGAATCGGATGTACTGGGTTGAATTCTAGTCCATTCAATATATGTGACTTTCTTCAAGTTTCAAGTGGACAAAATGATCTGTAATTCACAAAATATCCATAAATAACACAACTTTTGGTCTCATTCACAAAACATGAGCAGAACACATTTCTGTAAAAGCTCTAATATCACATTCAGTTAAATGCAATAATTTAGAAAAGAATGAGACACATTTGGACAGTAGCCTAATTTTTGTTTCAGTCTACTGTGATTAAAGTCTATAGAGAGGTGATTTTCTGACTGGCATAATCCGTCTCTGTGACAGAAGAGAGGAAACTGGACTTGGACGAGAAACCACTGGTCGTGCAGCTGAACTGGAACAAAGACGACAGAGAGGGCCGCTTCGTTCTCAAGAATGAGAATGACATCATGCCCAAGGTGAGGAAATATGGATGAGAGACCAGACCAAACGATCGAAAACAAACCCACCCCACCAACTCGCTTTCAAAGAGCCTGATTCTGTGGTTTGTTCTGCTTGAATACAGGAACTGTAGTTTTGTAATGATTCACTGAGGGTGTCTGTGTTTGTTCCTGTTGAGTTTTCTGCTCTTGGTTATGTTGGAACAGCTTTTTTAGTCCCCTGCTGTTCAGACGGCCCCTAAAACCATCTTCTCCTCAAGCCGGCCCATTGCACGTCAGTTAAAAACCCTCTCAGGACATACAAACACACAGGCATCAGCAGACACTTCATTTCCTCGCTTAACTGGAGCAGATCAATTCTTTTGTTTTTTGTTTTTTTTCGTTTTACTCCATCTGTCTCTCTCTCTCTCTTCACTTCAGTGGCTCTTAGTGTTGTATGCAGCAATACTCCCCAAAGAGACATAAACTCAGAGCTAGGACTGTCTGAGTCTGCAAGAATGTGTGTTTAGATGTGTGGGTGATAGATCCCAACAATTTTCTGCATTTTAGGCTGTTCTCACACTTGGTTCGATTGCTCATTATGATTTAAAGTTGGATTCCACCCTCTGAATCGTGGTATGTTTGAATCATTAACATAAGTACTTGTGGCAACTGTTTATCACTAAAACTTGGTACATCTCAGGATGAGAAGATGCCAGTGTCACTGTTTTATTCATGTTTTTGTCAGCTTAGATTTGCCACAAACCTTTACTCACACAGAACAGCACATTTGCATTTGTCTGCTACAGATCATTTGCAAGAGATGAACGAAAGCTGACATTTATTTAAAGACAAGCATCTATCAGAATGCATTTTGCCATCTACCTTATTTTTAACATAAAATTTGATACGGTTTATTATAACTTGAACGTGCGTGGCTTCATGTCATTTGTTTAGAGTTATTTTAGCTGTACAAAAACTGTCCGTTAGTCCGCTTACTATTGCAGACTGGTATGTGTTATATTGTTTTAATTTATTATCTTAATCCTAAACACACTTGTTTGTAACACATACAGCTTTACTGCTTACTGCACTTTGTTATTCTTGTAGTTAATCTATAATATCTAATGAATCCGCGATCTCACACATTCACAGAAATAACTAACTTCCACGTTGCAAAATAAGGAGGATAAGTATAACCAAGAGCGTGCAAATAGTGGTTCATCTCAGTAATTTAGGACAGATTGCTTTTACGTTTCTCTTTTAAATGTTCTTAAATTGAGCTATTCAGTTGCTTTCAGCTCAACCATTTGATGATGTGGAGTTGAAGTGGTGTTGTGACATCTGTCTGCCCACTCTCTTGTAGAGTAACTTCCTAGTTCAGGATGCTTGAATATGAACTCTGCAATCCTTGCTTTGACCTTTTATTATTCATTCATATAATGCAATATTTTGAAATTCCCTTGTAACATGTTCTGAAATGTTTCCTATGATGCATTGCAAAATCACAACTGTGTTGAGAACTGTTCTGCATTGTTCAACATAAATAAGAATTAGTCTCTCACTCCTTTAACTTATAATAATAGTTAATAATGCAAAAGTAAAAAAAAAAAAAAATGAAATATTAAATAAAAAAATGTAATTTAAAAATATTAATTATTAGTATTATAATAATTATTAATGCATAACTATTTTTTGTTTTACAAATAGTTATGATAAATATTAAATTAAAAAAATAATAATTTAATAATATTGTTAACCTTTAGTACTATAATAAAAGAAATCTCTAAATCTCTAAATGGAAACTGAAAGCTTGATATCCCATTGCAGTTTTTCTCAACATTTCTATTTCTCTTTATTTTTCCTCTCAATCTCTCCACCAGAGAGCACTGACAAATGGCCCTGAGAAGGAGAAAGAGGGGGTGATCCAGAACTTCAAAAGAACACTGTCCAAGAAGGAGAAGAAGAAAGAGAAGAAGAGGGAGAAGGAAGCCTTTTCCAGAATTCCAGATGGAGACGATCACACACTGAACCGCGAGGATGGGTGAGAACTAGGATTTGCCTTGTGTGATAGACAGGCACATAAAGGCAACAGTCGAATAAAAGGAATTTAGTAAGACTCAGTTTGTGAGTAAATCATATAAGAGCATCTTTAAAACTAAATCAGCTTTTTTTTGTTTCATTTGTTCTAAGCATTCATGAAAGAACATTTTTGTTTTCTCTTTCTGTGGTGTTGTGCTGGATAGCTCATTTCTGTGACCGTCTTTAACCTTATTTGTCTGTATCTTTTGTCAATGGCTCTCTTCCTGATAGAGAGAACTCCAGGTTGGCTGCTGAGGTATATAAAGACATGCCAGAGACTAGTTTCACACGGACCATTTCTAACCCCGAGGTGGTGATGAAGAGGAGACGACAACAGAAGCTGGAGAAGAGGATGCAGGAATTCCGCAGCGGAGATGGTCGACCGGACTCAGGTTTGTACGGCTCTACTACATAAATATTATCTACATACCATGACATACCAACACCCATTATCATTATCATCACACACCAACACCCATATTTACATAGCGGATTATTCAGTAGAATGCGTTGTTACTCATTTCACATGCGAAAAGGGTAGCCAATCATGACAGAGTTTATTCGCATATGTAAGACTTATGACAAAATTAGTAGTTCTTTCAGAACGTGTTGTTTTTCTGACAACAAATGTGAACATAAAAACATTTTTGGTGCATTATAAGTTGAATTTATGTTCTTTTCACAGCATTTCTGAACAATAAATATATATTATTTTAATGCTATATATACCTTATATAGCTCTGCCCCTTTTCAGCACTGCACATTGTGTTCTGTCTTCTGGTTTGTATTTCCACAGCATGTAGGTAATGTCTTACGGATTTGTGAATGAACCGAATATACAGAGCTACCGCAAAAACAGAAGTTCAAACACAAAATTCTAAAGATGGCTGATCGCTCATTTCTCTGGTGGACAAGGTCTATATGTGGATCTAGAAATCATTCGGTCCAAAAAAAAAAAAACCTTCCATTTGTTTTTCATCCAAAATGGGCTATGATGTCAGCAGTATGTCTCCATGGGATACCATAAACTGTAATTTTATAATAAGAGCACTAAATCAGAACCCTGGCAGGTCTGTTGCACTTTTTGGGACCTTTTGCCAAACAACCACCTACTTTCAAGTGAGAAACCATTCCAGGCCTCAACATAAAACTTTATATTCTAGCTCTGTTTACACTGACACCAAAAATAGCCTTTCTGTTCTGGACAGACTTGGATATTTAGATTTTCCAAGCTTATGTAATCAGGATAATAACGTATGTCTGCTGCCGAGGGTTTAGACCAGAGGCAAATCCTCAATGTGACACACATAGAAAGTCTCCCAGTTACTCATCATATTCCCGCCGTCCGGCAAGAGTTAAGCAGTGTGTGAACTGGTTAAAGAGGCTTAGTCAAGCATGCGGCGGGGTTTAGATCCCTGTGTTGAGTTCTCACGCTGCGATACTAATAAAATCCTACAACCTACATTGGGCACAACCAAAATGATTATTCAGAATATTAGGGAGGGTGTTTTAGGAACAAAATGTCTGCTAATTCTGTTCTGTCCGTAAAACGGCATTATACATTGACAATGCTGTCAGGTTTTTAAGCTGACGCAAGGTTTCAAAATGCCAAGTATTGGCCAAGTAATTGGCCATGCCAATATATCGGTCTGTCTTTGGAGCTGACACAAGGTAGATATTAAGTTAATATGTGTGATTATCAGCCAATTCTGATAATCTGGAAAAGCCAAGTATCTTCTGATTAATTGGCCTCGCCGATATATCAGTCTACCGCTAATCTACACTATTAGTTGTTAATTCTCTTTGACAATATCTCTCTCATTTAGGAGGGACTCTGAGGATCTACGCTGATAGTCTGAAGCCAAACATTCCCTACAAGACCATCCTGCTCTCAACTACTGATATGGCTGACTTTGCAGTCGCCGAGGCTCTGGAGAAATATGGTCTTGAGAAGGAAAACCCTAGAGATTACTGCATCGCCCAGGTGAGGTTTAACACAGTGTTAACTTTCCAAGGGAATGCTTTCAGAGACTTCCCTATGATAAATCTGATGGTGCAGCATCGACAGTGTTTTAAAAATCGACAGGATGGATTTAATATTATATTTAATTTCACAGATGTTGACAAAATTATCAAATTTGGATATTAGCGCATATTTATTGGCTTATCTGTATTTTCCAAATTTGTAATATTGGTGCATCCCTAATAAAATGTCTCAAATGTAGCCAAAATGTGTAGTTAATGAACATTTAAGGCATATGTAGAACTTTAATGATGATGGACCCTTTGTTGAAATCTTTGAAACTTCATAACTTTGTGGTTGCACATGCCATGTTGGTCTGCTGTAGAGTTATTAATCAGATTGAACGTCCCTTCCGTGTCTGTCTCTCTCGGTGGATCCCTCCTCTTCCAGTGATCAAATCCAGCATATTTCATCAGGCCACTGCACGATTTGTCTTTCAGATTAAAGCCAGGATCTGACATCTGCTTTACCTCAGCTGAGAGTAATTGAATTGTGCAGTTCTAGTGTGCCCCGCCTGCACACGTTTAGCGGGAGATAGAGATATATACGTGGGGATAACGGGGAAGTGTAGAGGAGGAGAGCAGGATATGCTTGAAGTGGCCGGTCTAATCTCTGCTGTCAGCACATGACAAACATCGCTGATACAAAAGCGTCAACCTTGGGCTGTCGGTGCCGTTGCTCGGCAGCTCTTTTCAGCCACCATCTCAGCCAATCACATTGAGAGTTTCTGAGAGAAGTGTGCGTAATATTTTCTCCCATCACTCTGGCCAATTTTAATTACATGCTCGGCTTGTCCATAAAGCTGCTGTTAAATCGTGGCGGGGAGTGTGTATCTGTCGCTAAAACAGGTGTCTACTGCCTACCTGGAGTGCGAACTGTGAAATATTAGTGTGCTTTGCCAAAGAAGTCCAACTTTATTAGTTCTCCAGGCAACAAAATTTTATTTTTAAACTCTTAAAGTGTGTGCATGTTCACTTTATGCAGGTGATTCATGCAAATGATAAACCAGTGAAGGAGACCATCTTAGATGATACAGATTGCCCTCTGCAGATCCTCAGAGACTGGACCAGTGATAAAGGTCAGTCACACACACCATTTCTTATTCTGCTGTCATTTTCTGATAAATTTTGGACTATTTTTGAACGTGCACTATCATTCAAAAGATTTTTTCAATGTTTTTGAAAGAAGTCTCTAAGTCTCATCAAGGCTGCATTTATTTGATCAAAAATACAGTAAATACAGTAATATTGTGAAAAAGTATTACAATATAAAATAGCTGTTTTGATATATTCTAAATGTAATATATTTCTGATACAAGCTTCCTCCAGAAATCATTCTAATTTGCTGCTCAAGAAACATTTAATATTATTGTCATCAATGTTGAAAACAGTTGTAAAAACTTACTGACCCCAAATTTTGGAATGGTTGTGTAGATACACTTTGTTAGTTATAAATTCTTGCTTTTACATGCTAAAATTGCATTTAAAGGAGGAGTTAATAGGAGATAATAAAAAAGCCTCTCATTCACACCAGCTTGCACCCCCTGTTTACTGTAATGTGCTATTACATTGCAAAATTGTCCATTTTACAGAGGCCTTAGTATTCCAGCTGAAAAAGCGTCCTCCAGACTACGTTCCAAGGAAAGGACGTAAGCCTGACACCAGGATGGGGCAGCATGGATCCATTCCTCCTGAGAAACTGCCCTACCTGGTTGAACTGAGCCCAGGTGACACACACAATCATACACAATGACATCACATCCACTTATTAGGAAAATTAGAGCAGAAACAGAGGTTTTTGTGTGTCATTGAATGGTAGCAGATCTGTTTGTAGATCAGTCATGCTGATCTAAACCTCCGCTAGAGTTTCAGTTGCGCTGATGTGACAGCTATGAAGAGCGGCCCACCAATTGCCCACTGACATTCACGCTTGAGTAGAGCTGTGTCCAACAGTTGAGTTCAGTCTCTGGACCACTGTAGAGTCAGCTAGTGAGACCTATTTTCAGTCGAGTTGATGTTTTTTAGAGTTGGAAATTCACATCATGTAGATCTGACCCTCACTAACGCTGTCTCTCAGTCTAACTGCTGCTTGCATACTGTTCCTCCCCCCTGCTACGGCCCACAACTAACTCTGTCACTGCGTTTATAACCAATGCTTTTTAACTGCAAATAGTTGAGCAGAAACTCTCCTGATGTGTAGTGACACTGTGTCTACACTGGAAGCGACCAACGTCGCATTGCGACTGCAGGAACTTAAGGCTGCCTACAAAGAAAGCATTCAGATGGAAAACCATTGGCATAAAAATTTTATTTTACTTGGGTTATATATATTAGAGTGTGACAGTACACAATCATGATTGTTCGGTACGTACCTCGTTATTGAAGTCACCGTTGATTCAGTACGGGTTCGGGACAGCAGGGGAGAGAAAACTAAATAGAAACAGAGGTGCATTACCGCGCACGACCCTTTCTTGATTGGAGTGTGATGACTATTAGTCGTCTGACTGCATGCACCGAACCGTGATAGTTGGGGATTAATACATGTACTGTTACACCCATATATATATAATCAAAAATATAAACAGGACGTTCGTCAACCGAATCCGGTGTAGATACGGTGTAGAGGTAGTCATGAGGGTTTTGCAAACACATTTTGGGGCTTGGAAATTCATTGACATATTTACTCATCTCTGGAGTTTGTGTCAGCAGACAGACTGACCACTTGCTTATGCCGCTTTTTCTCTTTCTTGCTGCGTTTGGTACTCCTTGGCTTTTCCTCTCTCTGTCTCTCTCGCTCACTCTCTCTCTCTCTCTGGCGTGTTGTTGGCGTGTGTATCCGCCGTTCTGTCTGCTCCTGGCTCCTGTGCATGTGTCCCGTCCTAGGGCGAGGGAGTCACTATGCCTACTACTACCGCCATCATGAAGGTAACACAAACCTGCCTGCACCTCCACCCCTCCCCCAAATCTACCTCTCTCTCACACACTTGGAAAGAGAAACTACATACACTTCTGCAAAGCGAAAACTGACCTATTTGCATTTTTTTTGTCCCCTAAGAGTAATGTTTGCCGTTATGTGGTCTGATTGTTGGCACTAGAGAAGATGAATGTGGTATTTTCTGGTAAAGCATTTAGTTTTATAGCACATTGTTCCTTGTATTGATAGAAAGTTCCCAGCATTGCTCACTCAGACTCTTACATAATTGCTAAATATCTTAGGGTATTATTTACCATGTATTCATGGTTAAAAATGGCTTACCTAAAAGGTTACTTTTTTAATGCATGTTCCTGGTTTTATTTTGCACGATTCGTCAGTGCATGTTATTATAAAGAAAAAAAAAAACAACCTGTCTTTTTAATTTTTCAACAGAATTTCTCCATAAAATGACTCTATAAAGACTTCAACTATGTCGGTCTATATAACATACATACAAAACGTATTTAAATCTTATTTCCTTCTTTTACTGTTTGTGCTTTGCATTTTGCTTATAACTCCTAATTGCCAATCATCTTACTAATCTAATACTTAAAATATGAACCTAACCATCCCATCATCATTTATAACCCAGATTTCCTATAAAAGTACTCTGTTTCTTCGCAAAAATCCCAAAATTGTGATCGAGTTTCAATTTCAGATAAATGAAAAATTATTTTTTTGCATAGTATACATGGAATGTACCTGACAATTATTAGTAAGGGTGTGTCATGAGGGTCGACTAGTCATTTAAGAACTAACTAGTTGATTAGTGAGGTCAGCATTTATATACAGTACAAATCAAAAGTTTGGTGTCAATTTTATTCATGTTTTTAGAAGTCTCTTATGCACACCAATGCCGAAAGTTTTCATTTCTTCAAAAAAATCTTACTGTCCTCAAAATTGTGAACGGGAGTGTATTTTTAGAGGCAGTGCTTTAATTAGCATACTGTACAACCCTGAAACACCCTCTCGGAGGAGTTGCGTATTTACATTCAGGGGTGAAAACAGCCTAATTATACAGTAGTTTAGTTTGCCCATTGACTAGATGAATATGGAAACATATAGTTTTGCATATCCCTAATTAAATGACCTTAAGCACAGAAGTGACACAAATGGGTTGTGCCAACATGCTCATGTTTGTGTTTTGAATCGAATGAGTATGCAGAAAACGCAAATGTGTCTGTCTCACTGCTCTGTGGCTGCTCTGCAGATGGGTCAGACTCCAGGGACAAACCCAAACTCTACCGACTACAGCACAGCCTCACTGAGGTCGGATCTGAACGGAGTGAAGATGGAAGCATCCAGGTAAGGAAAACTCTTAAATTACAACTTTGGAGCTGCAGTGTACAACAGTGAAAACGCATCCATAGTCCTAAAACTTCCCTGACTTATTTTTTTTCCACACCACAGCTGTTTGGGCCTGGGATTCTGCCTCACCACTGTGACCTGATGCATGCAGACGGATTGGTGACTGTGACCCCTGTCAGTTTGGACGCTGAGACTTTTGTGGATGGACAGCGGATCTCTGACACAACGGTTCTGCGCAGTGGCGTGACCGTCCAGTTCGGGGCCACTCATGTCTTCAAATTCGTAGACCCCAGCTACGACCACAGCATGTCCAAGAGAGACCCAGGGCCCATGATGAAGAGTAGACACAAATCAGGGTGAGCCATTTTCCTTTTAAAAGCACCCATGTAGAGCTGAAAAACAAATATACGCTGATTAGAATTACATTGAATTGTCCAGAAATATTTGAACTCAGAGAACCATACAAAAGTCAGAACTCAAGTCATATTTATATAGCGCTTTTCACAATACATGTAGTTTCAAAGCAGCTTCACAAAAAACATGATGTTGATGTTTATATATTAATAGCTTCATGACTTATAGTTACATTTAGAAGATTAGAGCTGTTTAGGCAGATTAGAGGGGTGTGTATATATATATATATATGACTTTATGAGATTATGCTGTATGTATTCATGAATATACAATATATATATACAACTTTTAATATATTAGAAGGTGTTAATATAGTTTGATGAAAGACAACAGTAGACTACTATGGATCTTTTATTTACCAGCAGTGACAGAGTTGCACAATGAACCATCTGTTGTTCTGTGTAACATTAGACACAGCGCTAGGGAAGCGTCTTTGAAATGCAAGCTTGCCAAGCTACTTATTTAGTTGTTAAACTACAGACAAGCTACTCTTAATAAAAGAAAAAAGAAAAAAAAGAAGCAGCAGCTAACTATGAAGTATTTAATGTATTATGGTCTTAACTGTCAGATATGATTTTTTTGGAGGATCTTATTTAGGACAGCATAAGAATCAACAGATAAATTTATACTATATGCAACTAATAAAACAAGAAAAACACTTCATTTTCTATATATGAGCCACAAACATGTCAAATAACAGCATAAAAATGGTGTATAAAACACCTTGGACTTCTGCAGAGCGAATCAAATGAGTTGATTCTTTTGAACTGTTTGATTCACATGAACCATTTGTATGATCGATTCACCTAAATTAATCTGACTTCTCAAATCTACATATTACTACAGTTTAGGAGAGCCTGTTTATTGCATCAGCTCGTTTTCACAAAACATCTCAAATTTGTGCAAAGCATCATTTGTCATTTTTCATTCTACATGTTAGTAGTCTGGAAAAACAGGGAATGGTTTTCTTTATATAATGATAGCACTGTTATATAATGACTGTTTTTGTTGAGCAAGAAAGGTTGATTAACATTTCAAAATTGACTTCAAAATGCAACAGAAGTCTACCAATATGTCACTGTTTTTCATGAGATGGTTTGCACTTGTGGAGCCATTAGATGGCAGTATTTAGATGTCTAAGCATCTTATGTGCACATTCTCGTTTGTTTGTGCTCCGTTTATGACGTATATATCTGAACAGTGTGCGTTGTGTTATGGGATGCTCTGCTGCCATGGCAACAGGAGTTTTAAGGGTTTTACCCGTGGGTGTCCTCTGCAGTGACTGTCCTCTCGGATTTCTAGTCTTAAACGCAGCCTTTACTGTGAGAATTGCTGGAAAAGAGGCTGGAATAGTGACAGGGAGAGGGTGAGCGGAAGGTTATGTTGGTCACAGGCGGAGAGAGACTCTATAATCTGATCAGCGTGGGTTGGAGAGGGGTGTGTCCCAGTGTCATTTCAGAGAGAAATGCTGGTGAAGTGTTTGAGACAGGGCGGAGAGTAATGACGCTCACACACACACTTCAGCGTACTTCCCTGTAACGCATATCAGACAGGGAAGAGAGGAGTATAGAGCTGTCCTGGTGAGTACATGCACGTTTTATGTGAGTTGTACACTTGAGTGATCAGGTAAAGATTTGTTGCATTGTTTATTATCCACGAACTTTGATTTAATTATAAGCGTGCTTTATTTTGGTTTTTTTTTGCTTTTTTTAAAACAGTTTGGGATTGTTTATCTAATAATAAATGCGTATTTAAATATTAGTGTTCTTTAAACTCTTAAACAGTTTCTTCTTAGTGGTTAGTTGAGATGGTATTTTCAGACTTGTATCTAAAGATTCACTAATGTAATTTTTACACACATGGACAAATATTGTTGTTAGTGATGTTGTCAACATTTTATATCAGGGTATCCGCGGGGCATTGAAAAGCATTAAAAGTCATTAAATGGATTTTGTGAAAATCAAGGCCTTGAATGGCATTGAAAAGCATTAAATTTCATTTATACAGGCATTACATTTTTTAGATAGTTTTGAAAAAAAACTACCAGTTTATTTTGAATAAAGCCTAAATAATTAATGATTTGCTGTTGCAAAATATGTACATTGGTGTGATACGCACACGGAACCAGTTTGGTAATTGCCTCCGGCCGGTGCGAAATTGCCATAACGCCGGTTTAGACAGCGGCGGGCTGGGAACTGTAGACAGAAGGCTGCATCAGTGTTGCCAACTTAGCGACTTTTCAGGCCCCTTTTGCGACTTTTTTTCCTAAGAAAGCGTGTTGTGACAAATACAGCGACTTGTTAACCTGATCTAGCGTCCGAGACCCCCTGGTACAACCGCACGAGCACGAGATTGCTTTTCTGCCGCAGGCGCAGGAATTCGTTCCGCCTTTCTGGTTCAGCATTGAGGATGTGCGCTCAGTCAGAGAACAAATAAAATAGATAGGCCTACTATTGCTTCTAACCTGAGTGATCATTTTACGTGTACATATAGCTAAAATCACTGCAAATGTCTATTTTATGTGTATGGTGATTTTGTCAGACAACATCTCGATTAGGCTATAAATCAGGATTTTAGTGCTGGTTTACACGTCAGGGCTCGAACTTTACTCTCCCGACCGGACAAGGACCTTATTAAAAAGTCAATACCAAAAAAACAAACAAACAAACAAACAAAACAAACTTGGTAATCACCAAAACGGGAGTATGAAATATTTTATTTCATTTAGTGTTAGTGGCGATCCATAGTGGATAATAATAGGCTGTATAATGTACTGACGATAACAGTGTTGCGCTGTTGAGGCTCGCGCAGCATCTCGAGGAGAAATGGAAACATGAGCAAAGCACACAAAAAGAAACTTGGTTAAACATACTGCAGTAAAAATTCAAAATGTGGAGTTTACTGGTAAGTAATATCACACGACCTGTTTTGCTAAATAGGCTACCATCACGATTAAAAATGTGACACTGATTTCATACAACAGTTCAGTTAACAAATAATTAATATTAAGCCACTTACATTTTAGAAGGAACATTGACTGTTTTTGTTCTATTTTAGCACCAAAAATCGTTTCAAACAAAGTTCACAGCAGTACTACCAAAGCGCAACTCTCAGCCTTGTTTTCATTACTGATTCAGCGTTTTGAACGAATCGGTTGAGTCAAAGATTAAATGACCCATTCATTCTTGAATGAATCAGCCATTGGAATGAATCATTTGAATGAATGAATCAGTGACACTCACTTATTAAGATGGTTACTTGACGCCACCTAGTGGTGGTTTAGTTTCATTTTTAAAATATAATTTCCCCTCTAACATTTCTTATTTGTATTTTCAAAAAATATTTTAAAAAATTCCATAACATTATTTAATGCAGTTGTAATCAATCAAAAATATGCAGATTTACATACGTCAAAGCTGCAATATTCTGAAAGGATATTGCTTCAGAACAAATTTGTTTCTACCAAAAACAAAAAAAAAAATTCCGGACAAACTACTGTTTTGCTCGTACAAGACAAAATATATAGATGAAACAATTTTATTGGGAGTTTGGCTTAAAATATATTAAGTGAGCAAAAGTGTAGCAGCAGAGAAGCAAACAAATGTAAAGGGCTGACACTTGGCAGAATGCGAATGCAACAATGACATGATGAAGTTTCTAATTGCCGTATGTCGTCATCTATCGACATTTAGCGGCATATATATATGGCATTAAAAAAATAAAAAATTGCCATTAAAAAGGCATTAAAAAGCATTAAATTAGATTTGATGAAACCTGTAGAAACCCTGTATATGAGCACTGCCATTCAAAATGTTGGGGTTGGTAAGACTTTTTATGTTTTTGAAAAGTTACTGATGCTCACCAAGGCTGCATTTATTTAATAAAAAATACAATAAAAAAAAAAAAAAGTAAATTTATGTGTTATATATAATATGCAGGGGTTGACATTTTTGCTCACCAGCCACTGTGGCTAGTGGTTTTCCAAAGTTACTAGCCACTCAGCATTTTCACTGGCCACAATTTTGATATTGATACTATGGGGGAAAAACTGCCCCCTTTGGGATTTTGACATTTTGTGTGTATTTGACTGTTTAAGTGCAATAAGCAGCAAAAAAGAACTCAATTTAGTTCTGAGAGGCAGCTTTGTGCGCGAACTTTGGGTGTGAGAGCAAAGTCTGCGGGAATGAGTAAAATTATGCGCAATACGCGCAACCCCATGGCAAAATTCAAGTCATGTAACATCAACAATATTCATCCAGAGCAAATGAAATGAGTGAGAGATGATACATTAATTGCATAACATTAATTTCCAAACCTTCCTCATTAGTAATAGTTTATACTTAGATTATGACTGTCTGTTAGAACATGTGAGCTATGCCCTGTGTAGCTGCATTATAAAGCTCTTTCAGAGTTGTAATTCCTGTTTCTTATGTTGACTTTTTTTTCTGCAACTCTACAAAGTAATTTTGTGCAAGCCTGTATTCCATGCAGATCCTGTTGGCATGCAAGCATGTGAATGCACTGTAATTAAATCTGTTCATTTCAGGTCATTTGTTCGTAATGTCTAGGTTCAATTAGGTTAATTTCCTGCATTAATTTAATGTGAAAACATGTCGTCTCTTAGCGAACGTGTTTGTGACAGTAAGCAGAAATCTCTAATCTGATGTCCTGATGTTCCGCTGGATTACAGCGGTCCTCATTCCAGGACAGGGAAGCTTGCTGATGGGAAGGATCAGACAAGGGCTCAGTCCTTGTAATATCTGATTTTTCTGATTTTGTGTTGTACAAATATGTACAAATATATACAAAAATATACTCATACTGCAGGTTAATGCAAAGAAATGTTCTAAATACACTACCGTTCAAAAGATCATGAATGAGATTTTTTTAAATGGTTTTAATAGAAGTCTCTGATGCTCAATAATGCTGTATTTATTTGATCAAAAATACAGTAAAAACAAGTTTTGTTAGAAATTAAAATAATTTTGTATTTTTATATATTTTAAAATTTAATGTATTCCTGTGGTGGCAAAACTGATGTTTCAGCATCATTACTTCAGTCTTCAGTGTCACATGATCCTTCAGAAATCATTCAAATACGCTTATCAATATTGAAAACAGTTATGCTGCTTAAAGGTCCCGTTCTTCGTGATCCCATGTTTCAAACTTTAGTTAGTGTGTAATGTTGTTGTTAGAGTATAAATAAAATCTGTAAAATTTTAAAGCTCATCGAACGGCCAGTTTGGACTACATCCCTCTACTTCCTTCTTTAATGACGTCACTAAAACAGTTTTTTGACTAACCTCCGCCCACAGGAATACACAAGAGTTGCGTTTGTAGAGTGTGTTTGTCGCCATGTCATCGAAACGCTGTTAAAATTAAAGACATGTTTACAATAACACTGAGCGCATGCATCTCCACGTTATGGTAAGAGGCGTGACTTTTCCGGGCACGGTGCGCTAAGCTGCTGTCGAATCACAACACAGGAACCGCTGGCACAATCAGAACTCGTTACGTATTTCTGAAGGAGGGACTTCATAGAACAAGGAAGTCATCAGCCCGTTTTTATGACAGTGGAAACAGCGGTATACAGATAAGTAAATTATGTGAAAAATACTGTGTTTTTTTACACGCGAAACATGAACACATGTTATATTGCACACTATAAACACAATCAAAGCTTCAAAAAACCACGAAAAACGGGACCTTTAATATTTTTGTGGAAACTGTGACTTTTTTCAAAATAACAGCAAATAGAAACCCTTTGTGATGTTATAAATGTTTTTACGGTTACATTTGGTCAATTTAATGCATCCTTGCTGATTAAAAGAATGAATTTTATTAAAAAAATCTCTTTTTGTGAATCTGCTTTTATATCGTATATTGTAAAGAGCACTGCACATCTTCAATGCACATCTAAATCTTATATTTTAATAGCTAGGGATATGATATCTACTTTAGGTTGTCTTTGAACAGTTTTGCTTTTCCGTTAATACGGCAGTAGATCAGTTTGGCAGCTATCAGAGCAGAACTGCTGTACATTTACATGCAAGAGTGAGAAACATGGAGTAAAGTGAAAATCCAGAGCAAGACGTGTCTCGAAGTCAAGATAGGAGAGGGATGTAAGGTGTCATTTTTTTTTTTTTTGCTTATGTTTGGCAATGTCACAACTTGACACTTCAAAATCATCACAATGCAGACTGTTTTTTGTGGCTCCGTTGATCTAAATGAGAACTATCCATTTTAAATATTACTTGTACTGTTTGGAGTTACATAACGTAAAGCTGTTTTCACACTGATGCCAAGCTTAATATATTATCAGAATAATCATATCTTTTGGTTTGCATCCATCAAGTTCCAAAAAAAGTACTGTACCTTTAATTTGTAAAGTATTTAATTCTCTGGATTATCCAAAACGGACATTACCACATGGCTATTTAATATATAAACCATTTCTAGCAGGAAATGTCATTGCTCATACTGAGCTTTTTGAACACACTGCCCCAAACCCAAGCTGCAGTATAGATGATACCTGGATAGAATATGCCTTTATCTGAACACAGAGAGCTGGAGACAGCTGTTTGACAGCTGTTGAACACGGTAGCAGTTTGCTGCCTTCTAATCTTGTCATTTACGGTACTTTTCGTTTGTATAATTTTGTTCAAACACTGTGCGGGTGTATCTTTAGGCTGTGGGATTCCTGCTCATTCATTTAGCCTGGTAAGAATGTTGGCGCGTTATTGATTGTCTTCAGAGCTCTCTCTCACACACACACACAGGTTTGTTTTTGTGAATTGTGGGGACATCCCATAGGCGTAATGGTTTTTATACTGTACAAACCGTATTTTCTATCACCCTACACTACCCATACACCTAAACCTACCAATCACAGAAAACTGCACATTTTTACTTTCTCACAAAAACTCATTCTGTATGATTTATAAACCTTTTGCAATATGGGAACATGGGCTAATGTCCTCATGAGTCACCCTCTCCTTGTAATACCTATGTCATACCCATGTCATTATACAAATTTGTGTCCTGATGTGTCACAAACACACACACACACACACACACACACACTCTCATGTATCCGGTTGTTCATGAGGCTGTGGGTCGCTGCTGTTGTTTGACTTTCCATTCAGCTCAGGTTTAATGTAATTGTGTGTTTTAGAGCGTGTGCAGGTCTGTTTGTTTGGCCACGGACACTGTTTACTTTCATGACATCTGCTGAAATGATTGCTTTTTCCTTTTAACTCGCCCCCCTTCTTTTTGTGTCTGTCTCTCTCTATCCCAGAAGTGTCCCAGAGACGACCTTTGACCTTCACGGGGACATTCATAGTGGCTCTGCTCTCCCTACAAGCAAGGTGTCACATCTGCTTGCTTCATTTGAATCTCTATGCATGAATTTGTGTGTGGTGTGATGTAAATCTCATGGGATATTTGGTGCTTTCAGAGCTCAGGGAAGCTGGAGATGGAACGATCAGGAAACAACAGTGAAAGAGGCCTGGTGAAGCCCATGATCAGAGGAGAACAGCAGGACTTTAGCAAACATGACGGAAGGTAAGGACTTGGCCCACTAACAGTCGAGCTGTATTTTCATAGTCAAGCATATATATATTTTTTTCTTTTACAAGGTGAGAATTTAGACCATGAATCATTTAAAATTATTTAATCACAATCATTCCCATATTTTTCAGAAAGACAAGATAATATGCATAATTATTTAGTACAAATTATTTTTGTTAAATGTCTCATCTGTTTATGTCCTTTCAGACTTTATTGTTCTGATCAGTTTTTAGACATTACGCAGAACTGAATGAAACCTTGTTTAAAAAAAAAAAATTGAAAAAAGAAAAATGAACTAAAAAAAGTTACCCTTGATGTCCCTAGTAAAATGTAAAAAAAAAAAAAAAAAGAGAAACTTTTCAGTCCCTTTTTTTTTTTTTTTGCTATTCTGCAATCAACAAATCAACAAAATGTCACATTTTTAGCGATCATACATAATTTGCCATTTCACCGCAAAATAATTGCAGGAATTAAAAGATAATGTATTATAATTATCTGATTGAACTATCCCTAGTTTAATTAAAGTTACAATGCATTGTTTGTCGCACATGTGTGAAACAAAGCAAAAGTGAACATTTCTCATCTGCTGTCTCACATCATTTCTAAGGACTGTCTGGGTGAAACGATTAAGAAACATGGATGAATGAGCAAATAAAAAGTATAATATGCTTGATAGTACTAAAAAGAGTATTTGTTTTGCTGTGCATTGCATATAAGGTTTTGGTCATATTGCCCCCTGTAAGTGATCATGTTATTAAAGCTAGATAGTACATCACCAGACTAGCCTAGCTAGTTAGCTAATAGCCTCACAATTTTGAAAAATATGTTGTTATTATTTCAGATTCGTGAAGACTGGGTAAGGCTGTGCACCACACACTATTCCCCTTTCCAAGTCTGGGGATAGAAAAAAAAATTGTCCATAGGTTGTTTTAAGATAAAAAAGTAACATGTATATGTTAAATGTGGTATCCTAATTATTAAAAAAATGCCCTGCAAATTTCTAGAAATTACCACCACAAAATGCAATATAATATAATATAATATAATATAATATAATATAATATAATATAATATAATATAATATAATATAATATAAATAGCAAAATCCTGGTGGGAATAAGAATGTAGTGCCTGTCAGATTAACAAATTTTGATTTTAAACCTTTTTTTAAACATGCATTGGCATTCACAATATGTTTTCAATTCACAACATGTATTTTTTCTGAGAATCTTTAGATGAAAATGATAGAATTTTTTTGTGTAAGTCTATAATGTTCCAAATGGAAGAGGAAATAATTCAAATAATTATGAATTCTGCAAAAACAGACCAGGGACATTTATTCAGAAAGTAATGATTATTATAATAATAATAATAATAATAATAATAATAATAATTAAATGAAAATATTGTTAATACACATTATTTTATTATTATAAATACTTTGATAAATGTTGCTAGCCTTTTTTGCAAAATTCATTATTATTCTAATATTGAATTATGCAAAATAAGGCCATCTTTGGTTTATTTGGGTGATTTTGATGTGATGTTGACTTTAAATATATTCAGAATTCTGCATAATTTCCTCTGCAGTTAGCGCGAATAACGTGATAAAAAATAGATTTAGTATATGACACAGAAACCATGTCAGTTGCATTCTCAATTTTAGTAACAGCAGGTTTTGTGCACATCAGCTATCATTCAGTGAGGGTCTCTGTGGAGTCAGTGCCGGGTATAGATCTCTATATGTAACCTAACCCTGTCCCTCTGTCTGAACCTGAGACACCTGAGCCCGCCGCTCACCTGGCTTCAGTCTTGTCATCAATAATCCAGTGGAGATGAGAACACGCATTCACACACGCACAGCACAGTTTGACATCTGTGACAGGATGTTGTACGGCAGGACAGGAGCCGGGTCTCTGGAGCGGTGGGCGTCTGTAGACAGTGGTGTCAATCTGTCCTATCTTAACTGGTTCATCGAACAACAGTTCTTTCCCTGCAGGTCCCAGGACGGCCCAGAGCTCACTCTGCCAGCCAGCATTGAGTTCAGGGAAAACTGTAAGTACTACATCCATCTACAAAGCAAAACTGATTGATTTTGTGCTGTTTTCCTTTCTATTTGTGCCCTCTGACCTTAACTGGGTCATGGATCATGTGTTTTGCCTGGTGTGTTGTGGCTTTTTAACTTTCTATTTGTGTACATGTTTTGCCATTGGCTTTTCTTGGGTGTTGCAGACACAACATAGCCGTGCATTCATTGGCTGTGCCGATAACAAAGCAAATCAGCAAGCTGATAATAGAAATCACTAATGGTTAGCTGCATCATAGATCAATGGATGGAAAGTATTGATGACTGCTAGAGAACCTGTTCTGTCAGTGTTCAGTCAGTTCAAGATAATTTATATTTTATTTATCTAAATTTTTCTCTGGAAAAATCATTGTTCATAAAAAGAATTATAATATATAACTGTCCCACCATGCCACTTGGTGGTGGGAGACAGAGATGTTCTTTTGTGTGAGGAAAAAATTAAATTAAATTAATAAAAAAAAACACAGGGCATATGTTGGCACATCACAACCCACAGCAAATAATCACTCACTATAAGTTTTGCTTGCATTTATACAATTTACATATTTATTTAGTTGAAAGCATCTCAAAATAAGATCACAAAGACCTGAGTTTAAATTGTTAAATGTTGTTTTATGTTATACATGTTGTATTATTTTATGTTAAATGTGTTATTTTAAAGGTGCAGTAAGCGATTTCTGGTAAACACTGTTGATATTTGAAATCACCAAAACAAACATGCCCCTATTCAAAAGGATCACAACACTTGATGCCTCTGCCTCCACGTTCACATACACACTATGCCACTCAGCCCTAGGGTATGATGTCATCAATATGTAAAGTAATTTGTGTTACTATGATTATTCAGGTCGAATATCTAATTGTTTTTAGCTCCTCTACTCCTTCAATGGCAAAGTCATCCCTTCCATCCCAAAAAACACCGTCATGAACAGCTCCCTACATAACACGATAGTTCAAATAACTAAGATATTACAAATGTGACTAGATGAAGGGGTTATAGCTTTCACTAAAATGGGAACCAAAGGAACAACCATATATTAGGAGTGCTTTCTCACTTTTCGGACACACTTTGGGAGCTGATGCTTGAAACGAGTGGTGGAGGAGGTTTAGACGTGAACAAACAAGCGAAGATGACACATTCAAGCAAAGACAGCATATCTTAGTTCTGTGAAACACAGCAAAACCAACATTACTCACAAAACAAGAAGAAATAAAGCAACCTCTGCATCCGTTTTTGGTCTCTCCAGTGCCGGAAATCTTCTCTGATATTAACTCGGGTCCTACCTCTTGTCCGATTGTAATCCTTCTTTTTAAAGTTATATTCCCCTGGCTTTTTCCTCTTTTGTATTTTCTCTACCATCTCTCTCTTTCTTTAGTCTTTCTTTTAATGTTTGTCTTGTGCACTGAGCTCCCTCTCCTCCCTCTCATGAGTGTATACGCCCCTTACTGCTAATTGGCAACTAGTGTGTTTTGGTGCTCGGTTGAATCCACTTTTTAACAGCGTTTTTCAAAAATCACTTACTGCACCTTTAAATTATGCATTATGTTTTGTGGTGTTATTTTTTATTTTATTTTTAGTCATAGTGTGTTATGCTTTGTATGTGTTGTTATATTATGTATTATTTTAAGTTATGTTTTGGGTTATTTGTTGTGTTATGTTGTTAGATTCAGTCTTGGTGTGGCAGAGCAGTGTTTAAAGAGCATATAAAAGCAAGATCCACGTAACATTTTTTGCAACAACATACACTTATTGCAGTTGGTTTTCACAGCTTTTTCACTGCCAGTTATAATAGTTATATTATAGCGTGAAATTAACAGTAACATGGCATTTACGGATCAGGTGACTGGCTCAAAAAAAAAAGAAAAATTAAAATGAATGGGCATGCTAAAATCTAGCACTCTTCTGATACATTAAAGCTTCTTGGTCCATCCCAATTAATACTCTTTTTGTTTCCCTTATCTCATGATTACCCCCCATAGCTGAAGATGCCTTCCTGTCTGCCATCATTAACTACACCAACAGCTCAACTGTGCACTTCAAGCTGTCTCCTACCTACGTTCTGTACATGACCTGCCGTTATGTCATGTCCAGCCAATACCGGCCCGACATCAGCCCCTCCGAGCGCACGCACAAGGTCATCGCCATTGTCAACAAGATGGTGAGCATGATGGAAGGAGTTATCCAGGTGGGTGTCGGCAATTTTTACTTGAATTATCTTCTGATACCTTATTTTTTACAATGGAATTTGTGTGTAACTTTATTATATTATAACTTTATTATTTATACTTTGACATGTTGCTGTAGCTCTGATGTAGAGATCTGTCTGTGGAGTTACATTATACATCATTTTGTAGTTGTAGTGTTAAAGCTTGTTTCACTCTGCTTTCATCGATTCAGGTCATTGCCTCAGCAAACAGTGCTTAAACTACTGCACTCAGTGTTTCCCCTGTGTTTGTTTGTATGTGAAATGTCTGTGCGTGTGTGTTTGTGTCTCTGTGCCTTGTTTTACCTGGTTCATGCGCCATATTTTCCCAGCAGCGCTTTCAACAGTTGCCAAACCGAGATGTATCGCCAGAAAAAAACAAAAAACAAAATTGTTCTTGCTGCTTCTGCAGGGGAAAGTGTTTGTATACACTACCTTTTAAAAGTTTTGGGTCTGTAAGATTTTTAAAAATGTTTTTGATAGAAGTCTCATATCTTCACCAAGGTTGCATTTATTTGATCAAAAATACAGTAAAATTGGGAAATACAGTGCTCAGCGTAAATGAGTACACCCCCATTGAAAAGTAACATTTTAAAGGTCCCGTTCTTCGTGATCCCATGTTTCAAACTTTAGTTAGTGTGTAATGTTGTTGTTAGAGTATAAATAAAATCTGTAAAATTTTAAAGCTCAAAGTTCAATGCCAAGCGAGATATTTTATTTAACAGAAGTCGCCTACATCGAACGGCCAGTTTGGACTACATCCCTCTACTTCCTTCTTTAATGACGTCACTAAAACAGTTTTTTGACTAACCTCCGCCCACAGGAATACACAAGAGTTGCGTTTGTAGAGTGTTTTTGTCGCCATGTCGTCGAAACGCTGTTATTTTCATCCCGCAGTCCAATCACCGGGTCTGATTCCGGCTCAAATTGATAGGGTAAAAATAAAGACACTTTTACAATAACACTGAGCGCGTGCATCTCCACGTTATGGTAAGAGGCGTGACCTTTCCGGGCAAGATGCGCTAAACTGCTGTCGAATCACAACACAGGAACCGCTGGCACAATCAGAACTCGTTACGTATTTCTGAAGGAGGGACTTCATAGAACAAGGAAGTCATCAGCCCGTTTTTATGACAGTGGAAACAGCGGTATACAGATAAGTAAATTATGTGAAAAAAAAAGTGTGTTTTTTTACACGCGAAACATGAACACATGTTATATTGCACACTATAAACAATCAAAGCTTCAAAAAAACACGAAAAACGGGACCTTTAAACAATATCTCAATGAACACAAAAACAGTTTCCAAAATGTTGACAAGACTAAGTTTTATATAACATCTGTTTAACTTATAACATGAAAGTAAGGTTAATAATGTAACTTAGAGAACAAAATGTTCAGTTTTACTCAAATTAGGGTGATGCAAAAATGAGTACACCCCACTGAAAGTCTCTGGAGCAATGCTACATTTTAGACTACAAATGTCTAATTTAACAAGAATTCAACCTCAGGTGAGTCTAATTATTCATTACACAGGTTTCCAACAGACAATTGACTATAAAAAGGATGTTAAAATCCTTTCTCATTTCATGCCGTCAGCAATGGCACCACATGAAAGAGAAGTCACAAGACCTCAAGAATGTCACAAGAATGCAAAGCTGAGTTTTCAGCATCAGTACTCAAATCTTCAGTGTCACATGATCCTTCTAATATGCTGATTTGCTGCTCAAAAACTTTTCTGATTATTATCAATGTTTAAAACAGTTGTGCCGTTTTAATATTTTTGTGGATATTTTTCAGGGTTCTTTGATAAATAGAAAGATCAAAAGAACTGTATCTATGAAAAAAAATCTATGATTTTTTTTAATTTGTTTTAATTTTTTCCTTTTGATCAATTTAATGCATCCTTGCTGAATAAAAGTATTAAATTCATTAAAAATTCATCTAAACTTAGACTCCAAACTTTTAAACAGTTGTGTATCTATCAGCAGTGCATTTTACATCATATCATGAATGAGACAAATTCTACAGAATAGTGAAATGGTTCACAGTAACGTCAATGAGTGGTCGTTGCTCATTTGCATAAAGTTAAACTTTTCTTGGCTGTGTCAAGTCACTGCATGTGCCCTCGTTGCATTGCAAATGTTCACTTTCGTCATTTTGCCACCACAAATGACTTTGAACGCCTCTTTACAGCTCAGAAATGAGGTCCACATGCTCTCTGTTTATGTTCTTTTTTTGGTCAGCGCCTGCAGTTTTTTTTTGAGTGGCCCACCCAGGTGTTCAAACTATATATCTCAAAGGCTAACTGCAATATTGAAATGCAAATAGTTTTTTAATAAATATTCAATGTCCATATTCCTTGTAACCAGACATTATTTGGGATTCAGCATCTAAAATGAGAGACATACTGTATCCGTTTATATATAAATGACAGTCTGTCTTTCATTTTAGATGCTGAATCCCAAATAATCAATAATCCCAAATCTGGTTAACAAGGAGTATCTTTAAATAATTCTGGTCTTTAAGAACCAACATTAGTATTATAATTCATTTAAAGGTTAATTTTCTTTTTCTGTATTTTATGGAAATCCAAAATCCTGTACATCCAAAATTGTGTACATTAGCTAAAAGTTAGGAGTTATTTTTCTTATTAATAATGTTGAAAACATCTGTGCTGCTTGATATTATATTTGTAGAAACGAATTTATTATTTGTAAAAAAGAATTTATTTATTTATTTGAAAGAAATCTAACATTATACATGTTTAATGTCATTTTTTTTTTATCAGTTTAATGCATCCTTGCTGAATGAAATTGTTAATTAGTACAGTTGTGTGAACGACCTCGTGCAACTTTTTTAAAAACACTTTCCCCTGTATCTACATAAACATTTCTGCAACGTTCCTGAAATCATTTATCTAGTGCCGTCCAGCAAGTGTTATCCTTGACATAAAAAAAAAAAACAGTTGTACTGGCAGCAACTGTACATATACAACTTCAAAAGGGAGAAAAATTGTGCTGGATAATTGGTTCCTAACAATGTGACGGATCCCACCACATAGAGTCAGAACGTAAAGTACGGCAGTGGGTGCAGATGATGTTGTGACCTGTTCTGTGTGAGCGTGAATGTCTGTGTTTACATGCCTGTGAATTCTGTCCATGCCATGGCTGTTGTTGACAGTCTCTCTCTCTGTCCTGTCGGATGTCTGTCTCCCCTCCTCCCCCCCCCAACACCTACTATCTCTACAGGAGATTGCTGAAGGTGATCAGGTAGGAGTTCGCACTGCTAGGGAGGCGTCTCATTCTTCCTGTCTCTCTCTCTGTTCTATCTGTCAGCTTTGCTCAGACTTCCATGCCTCTTTTATCCCCCATAACAGAAAGCAAACAACCCAAGCCAACTAAGTAATCCCTCCTCCTACAGCTGGACGCAATCGTTTATAACCCCTCATTATGACTCAACCTGGACCATGTGATACTAAAAAACAAACTCTGATTGCGGCAACATTTTAATTGCGGCATCTTCCATTTTTGACCTCTGCTTACTGCACTTCAGTGTGGATGAGAGACTACCCCATGTTCTTTTGCTTTGTTTGGAAACTTTTAATTTCCTTTTCATTTGACTTCATGTCTGTGGTTAACGTCATTGTTCTAATGGATGCGTTCTGTGGCCAGTATGACGTATTCTGGAGGGTCGTGGTGGGGCGGGGGGGTTGCTGTCGTCGTCATTACGTGGGATAGACAAGTGCGGGAATACACAGGGGTCCGGTTGGATCCGGACCGTGTGTATCCCCTCTCTGTGTTGCAGGGTTGTGGGATCCAGAGCAACCAGTCATCGCAGCTTCCCAGGCAGTCCTACCTAGCTTGAGCTAACTCTAACACATGAATGATTTCTACTTTGTCTGGACGCGGTGACTGGTTGTTGGAGGCCGGGAGGGTTGGACAGAGGCACATGTCTATCCTGGGAGTGCTACTCAGTGCTTCTCATGGCTGGAACTCTTTCCTTTTTTGTTTGTATGTTGGATTGTTTCGTTTTAGCTGTGTGTAACGACCCATCTCTGTGTTCGTCTGTCGTTGCACAGAAGCAGAAGAACATCGCCGGGGCACTGGCCTTCTGGATGGCTAATGCCTCAGAGCTGCTGAACTTCATCAAGCAGGACAAGGATCTGAGTCGCATCACGCTGGATGCACAGGATGTCCTCGCTCACCTGGTTCAGATGGCTTTCAAGTTAGTGCTTGCGTGTGTGTGTGTGAGTGTGTATATATAATGTATATGTGTGTGTTAAAAAAAAAAAGTTAAAAAAAATTAAAAAACATAAATGTCTTATTTATATACAGTGCTCAGCGTAAATGAGTACACTCCCTTTGAAAAGTAACATTTTAAGCAATATTTAAATGAACACAAAAAAAATTTCCAAAATGTTTACAAGACTAAGGTTAATATAACATCTGTTTAACTTATAACATGAAAGTAAGGTTAATAATATAACTTAGATTACACATTTTCAGTTTTTCTCAAATTAGGGTGATGCAAAAATGAGTACACCCCACAACAAAAACTACTACATCTAGTACTTTGTATGGCCTCCATGAATTTTAATGACAGCACCAAGTCTTCTAAGCATGGAATGAACAAGTTGGCGACATTTTGCAACATCTATCTTTTTCCATTCTTCAAGAATGACCTCTTTTACAGACTGGATGCTGGATGGAGAGTGATGCTCAACAGAATTCCCCATAGGTGTTCGATTGGGTTCAGATCAGGAGACATACTTGTCCACTGAATCACTTTCACCCTGTTCTTCTTCAGAAATCCAACAGTGGCCTTAGATGTGTGTTTAGGATCATTGTAATGTTGGAAAAGTGCACGACGACCAAGGGCACGGAGTGATGGTAGCATCATCTTTCAGTATAGAGC
Organism: Megalobrama amblycephala; assembly: GCF_018812025.1. Classification (NCBI taxonomy): domain Eukaryota; kingdom Metazoa; phylum Chordata; class Actinopteri; order Cypriniformes; family Xenocyprididae; genus Megalobrama; species Megalobrama amblycephala. Next base: position 32,685,849 of record NC_063054.1, on the reverse strand, counting down.
AGTACATCTGTGAATTCATGATGTCATCAATGAAATGCAGCTCCCCGACACCAGCAGCACTCATGCAGCCCCACATAAGGACACTGCCACCAACATGTTTCACTGTAGGCACCATGCATTTTTCTTTGTATTCCTCACCTTGTATTCCTCACCTATGCAACGCCATACAGTTTTGAAGCCATCAGTTATCTTGGTCTCATCAGTCCAGAGTATAGAGTCCCAGTAGTCTTCATCTTTGTCAGCATGAGCCTAGGCGGGCTTTTTTGTGCCTGGGCTTTAGGAGAGGCTTCTTTCGTGGACGGCACCCATGCATGCCATTCCTCTGCAGCATATGCCGTATTGTGTCACGGGAAATAGCCATCCCAGTTTGGCTTTCTACTTCTTTAGATAACTGCAGTGAACTTTCATGCTGATTTTCTTTAACCCTTCTCATCAGAAGACGCTCCTGTCGAGGTGTTAACTTCCGTGGACGACCTGGACGTCTCTGTGAGATGGAAACTTTTGCTAGAGTATTCTGACTGATTAGTAAAGCTTTGCTGATCTACTTGTAGCCTTCACCTTTCTGGTGTAAAGAAATTATTTTTTTTTTTTTTTTTTTTTTTAAATAATTATTTCTCTTCCCTGTGGTGCCATTGCTGACAGCATGAAATGGGAAGGGGTTTTAACTGTCTGCTGGACACCTGTGTAATGAAAAATTAGACTCGCCTGTGGTCGAATTCTTGTTAAATTAAACATTTGTAGTCTAAAATTTGGCTTTGCTCCAGAGACTTTCAGTGGTGTCTACCTATTTTTGCATCACCCTAATTTGAGTAAAACTGAAAATTTTGAACTCTAAGTTATATTATTAACCTTACTTTCATGTTATAAGTTAAACAGGTGTTATATAAAACTTAGTCTTTTGGAAATTGTTTTTGTGTTCATTGAGATATTGTTTAAAATGTTGCTTTTCAAAGGGGGTGTACTCATTTATGCTGAGCTCTGTATTTATTTCATAATATATTTTCAATAAAATGTACTAATTTAAAATTCTAATTTATATATACATAAATTTCAGCACTATTTCCATGTCATATAAAGAGTAATTTATAATTTAATTGTATTTGGTCAGTGGTCAATTACAAAAGTGATTTGTAAAATTTGACCTTGTTCATACTGTGTTCCTGTAACCATTATCAGGTGGCAGGAAGTGCTGAATGTAAGGAATGTTCTGGGTCTGGCTTGTATTGGCTGAGCTGTAGTTTGGGTGTATGAGAGAGAGTTACGGTCCTGGGGCCGGTTTTCAGCACAAACAATGCGGTCGGAGGGCCTCAGTTTCATTAAGCACTGGAATGACCAGCTGAAACAACTGTGCTTTTGTGCGGGCCGTGCGGTTTGTGAAGCGGCCAGGTCTCAGATTTACTGTGGGATTCTACAGGAAGTTCCTTTAGGCCCTTGCTGGTTGATAAATATGGACAATAAATAATGTGTCTTCCTGCAGGTACTTGGTGCACTGCCTGCAGTCGGATCTGAATAACTACATGCCAGCTTTCCTGGAAGATCCTGACGAACAGAACCCACAGAGGCCCAAGATAGGTGAGCAGAGACCCAAGCTTACATTTTCAGATGCACAACCATAGCTTTTTTTGACCTAGCATGTATGAGTATGAGTAGATAGGTACACTTAACTTGTGTTTAAAGGATGAAACATATTTTGTCTTAGTTGGAAGTGAATTGAAATAGTTGTGGGACCACCTAGTGGTGGTTTTGAAACTCAACAGCAGAAGTGCTCTGGCCAAAACAGTGATATTTCAGTTCCTTTACGGGAATTTACAGCGTCTTATATTCTCTCTTATCTTGGTCATTGTAGACTAAGTAGGACAAACATGCCCACTTGACTAGAACAATGTCAACATCTTAAGCTACACAAGTTTCCCAACCCTTTTTACAAGGGAACCTAATTTTAAATGTGAGGCACATCAGGGACCACCCATAAATAAACATTCTTTCAAAGGGAATATTTAAAAAACAAAAATGCATTTAGTAAATAATTGTCCCAGCTAATGGCGATAGCTCCTTAACATTGCACGATTTTAATTACAAATAAAATAAATACAAGAATGATGGTACCTTTTCTGTTTATACTGCATTAAAAAGCCCTGACTTTCCTTGTTTGCCACAGACGACGTTCTGCACACTCTGACGGGCGCCATGTCCCTTCTGCGGCGGTGCAGAGTCAACGCAGCCCTCACCATCCAGCTGTTCTCTCAGCTCTTCCACTTCATCAATATGTGGCTCTTTAACAAGCTGGTGACTGAGGCTGACTCGGGCCTGTGCTCGCACTACTGGGGTGCCATCCTACGACAACAGCTCAGCCATATCGAGGCATGGGCTGAGAAACAGGGATTGGAGCTGGCTGCAGACTGTCACCTCAGCCGCATAGTCCAGGTACCACTCACAAATATATATACTGTTATACTTAAACTTATCAAGACCTTCTGTAGAGTTGCATTTTTATTTATGCATTATTTTTTTTATTGCTGTTTTTAATTAAGCTATTATAAGTTAGTGGTTATAAGATACTGGTTATGTTTACCACACCCGAAACCGTTGTTTACTACAACCCAAACCATTACAGACACATTTTGTCATTTTTAGACATTAAACAAGACATTATCTGGTCCAAATATTTAGTCTTTTTATTAGAGATTTTTTTTGTAACTATATTTGACAGCATTTTCATAAATTGCATTTCTATAGACCAGTGGTTCCCAATTTTTTTTAGAATGGTGGCATTTAACATCCTTCTGCGTACCCCCTTTCTTCAACTTAGACTGCAGTCACACCTTTTCCATTAAGGGACAATATTTGGCCCCTTAAATTGATATTCAGGTGCCTTTTTACCTATATAAAGATGGTTTTCTAACCCTATTAAATGTATGTGTCATGTTTTGTCAAATTCTGAAAATTCCATTAATTTAATTATTAATTTATTAAATAAAGCAATAAATTAAACTAAATCAATAGTTTAAATCAAATCAAATGAGTATCAACAAAATCTGTCTTTGCACTGCAGTGGCACAAACAGCATCTAGATGTATTTACACACTGTTTAATGTTGCTCAGAGGTGGCCTGAATGCAAATACAATGGCATAAATAATGTTATGAGATGATGTTTTAAATAAAAAATGTTCAATATAGAAATATGGAATGATCAGCTTTGACTGCAAAAGATGAGGTACTTTGATTGGATGTCATGTATTTGACTTGTAATGGCTACCATTTTCCTGTTTTTACACTAGATGCTGCATTTTGCCTGTTAGAAATACGTGCTGGGTTTTAATGTTATTTTAAGGTGGGGTAGAATTAAATGAATGGCAAAACTCAGCATTTTGTTCACGTACCCCCTCTGTCACCACACATTCTGCAGTTTGGAAACCACTGCTATTGACTAAACCTAATCCTAAAACACAATCGAGACATGAATTGCCCCACTTATGAACCTTTTTTCTTGTGGGCACATCCACATAAAAAGCTCTTTCTATTCTTTTGCAAACATTTACCCCCACAACATCAGCAAAACATGTGTGTACATGCACAACAGGATTATTATCCCTTGAGCTGTTTTGAGTTGCTTTCTTATGGCTTAGTCTGTTGTGTAAATTTATGATTGTTTTTTATAAGATGGAGGAACATCATGTGACCTTAGGTTATGTTGCCTGTTCATGCTTTCACTAATCTTTTGTGTTCCAGTGTAGGGGTAGTTGATAATTAACAAAGGCAACTTTCCCAACATCAAGATTTTAGCTTAAAATGTGCATGAATGTACAGTATAAGAGAAAGTATATGTTTAATGTGTTATGTTTTTGACAGTTTTTCATCACCAGATTTTGAAAGTTCACTTGAATTCTCTCAGTGTGACAGTGGATTTCTTTTAGAAGTACAAATATTTTAATTCAATCATGATATCATAAAAAATGCTGTTTTAAATGTGACATTGCTGTCAAGTGACAGTGATTTTTTTTTTTTTTTTTTTTTTTTTTTATATATATTTTACAGCAAATTTTGTGCAAACATAAATATGATTGTATTGCCATCAGTGTTTTTTAAACTGTGGTGCACTTACCACCAGTGGCATGCAGAGATGTTTAATTTTATATATAAACATGATATAAACAAATTTACTATAGTTTTGTCCATCTAACACCCCAATGCAAATACTACATTCTGTCTTAGAGGGAGCACTGGTAGCGACTTGGTGATATTCTGGTTTGATTGAAGGTTGTACTTGTGCTGAAAGGTTTAAAAACCACTGTCCTAATTTGATGACTGACCCTCTGTCTCTCAAGGCAACGACCCTCCTCACAATGGACAAATACTCCATGCAAGACGTGCAGAACATAAACAACACCTGCTTCAAGCTCAACTCTTTGCAGCTCAATGCTCTGCTGAGCAACTACCACTGTGCTCCCGATGAACCCTACATTCCTCCTGTAAGTGAACTGTCTTATTTGGGCTGTGTAGTCCTGGTCTGATGACATGTGTCCTTTTTTTAATAAACTGAACCAGGTGTGCAGCTTTTACAGTAGCTCTGCTCATTTCCTTCAACCTCAGGGTTTCTCATAAAATGACCTTCTTGTTTGTTTGAAATATCACACTCATTACTGTAAAAGTGCTGATGTTATCCATTGTAGAACTTCTCCCTGACTGAATTAAACGCACCGCATTTTTTCATAACTCACTCTACTAAGATATACAACATGGATGGAGGAGAAAAGCAGCAGCACGTCAAGTTTTGCTAAAGTTCTTATGTAACATCATGATCATTGTCCCCTTCATGCCCACAGGAGCTGATCGATCACGTGGTGGCTGTGGCAGAGAACACGGCGGACGAACTGGCCCGAAGTGATGGGCGGGAAGTACAGCTAGAAGAGGACCCTGACCTCCAGCTGCCTTTCCTACTGCCCGAGGATGGCTACTCGTGCGATGTGGTGCGGAACATTCCCAACGGATTCCAAGAGTTCCTAGAGCCACTTTGTCAGAGAGGTACGGACAATAAACAGACTGCTGCGACTCACTAAATGAGTTTCAGAGTGTTTGATGTCAATTGTGGTGTGCACAGTGAGTATCAGGTGGATGGTGAATCAGAGGTTGTTGCGTTTGTTTGTTCAAGGCTGACGCGATGTCAGTGGAATGTGGTTTGTTAAGGTTCTGTACAAAAGTCTGTTTGCTGCCATTCCTATCAGTATTTGTTTTTTGCAAGAGAGTGAGAGTGTGTGTGTGTTTTTACAGGTGTGTGACAAAGACTGTGAGAGACCAATGGATTTCAAGTTTTACGTTTGGTGGATATGTTTTGATCCGCTTGTTCTCCTCCAGGTTTCTGTAGATTGATCCCGCATCCACGCTCTCCAGGAACTTGGACCATCTACTTCGAAGGAGCCGATTGCGACAGTCATTTCTCAGCTGACACATCAGAACTGGTAAGTTATAATGTCATTTGGATGGATGGATGGATGGATGGATGGATGGATGGATGGGTAGATGGGTAGATGAGTAGATTGACAGATGGGTTGATAGTAGATAGATGGGTAAATAGATAAATAGAAAGGTGGATGGATGGATGAGTAGATGGATAGATAGATAGATAGATAGATAGATAGATAGATAGATAGATAGATAGATAGATAGATAGATAGATAGATAGATAGATAGATAGATAGATAGATAGATAGATAGATAGATAGATAGATAGATAGATAGATAGATAGATAGATAGATAGATAGATAATCTTTTTACAAATGGAATAGTGACACTAAAGAAATACTTTCAAAACTGCACCAGGGAATGTCTGATATCAGTTGCCAGTATGTGTTTTGTCAGAATAACATTCTCTTAGATTCCAGCCAACACCAATTACACCACAGCACCACAGGACAATATTTGACCATAGGACTGGCTGTAAATAATATCCTTCTCCTCACCCTGAACACGCAAAGCCCTTAATTACTCCTCCTTCCCTGTAATTAGTCCGTTTTACGGTCTCTCGTATTTTTACGTAAGTGGATTTTTTACGTAATGTCATAATCTCATATTTTTTATTTATTTATTTTTTACATAATGTTGGTCCACCCCACAGCAGACCAAGCTGGAGCTCAGAGCACATTTAAATACCACACAGAAATCTAATGAACGCAGCTTGGTCGTGTGCCAGACCAACCCACCCGCTCCCACATCCCTTTCTTATGGCCGTCCCAGGACCAATTCTTAGCGTAAAACTCACACATTGTAAATGTGAGATTGACCTGAAAATCAAAATGGATTGCCATTCCTGGTCTTACTGTACATGATTCAGCACACATTATTTTGAAAGATAAAAGATGTTTATAATCAAGACATCTTGGCCCAGGAAAAATGTTCACCAATAGCAAAATAGGTATTCAGACACCGTTTTAGGCAACTATTGTAGCTGATAGCTGCTTTTCTAAACTCTTGCCAATGTATTATGTATGTATGTATCCTAGTCCACATTATTATTAAAAATAACATTACCTTATGTTTTTTTCCCCCATTTTTCCACATTGAATGTTCTTTCACTCAGAAACATTAAGAAAGTAAAATACACTTTTTTTGAGACTTTTTGAAAACATGCTGTCCCAGATAATATTTTTGAAGAGAACATGCTTTAGCAAAGCTAAAGACACTTGCCCTCTTACCTTTTGCATGCAGGGAGTTTTCTTTTTTACCCAACCAATTAAACAAATTCTGCCCCCACCCCCCATGCTCTTCTCAACAATGTGGATGGGTAACATAGCTGAAGTTCCCTGTGCAATGAATGTGTGCCATGTGCAGCGTTTACGCAGTGGGGCTCACTAAAGGAAAGGCTGTGGCACAGTGCCTCTGTGGGAAGCTGGTCTCTTTCTCCCAGGCCCGGCCTGTGCATAAGCGAGTCTACTGAGGCCTGATGCACTCTGGAGCCGACGCATGTGGCTTTCATTCTTGACTCGTCTCCAGAGCCCGCCGTTTCGCTCTGCGGTCGGCTGCGCTCTGAGAACCAGCAGTGGCAGAACCTCCCTAATTCTCCCTCCTCCTCCTCCTCTTAGCTCAGTTTGCTCTAGGAACGGCCACCAGAAACAGCTCCCAGAAGCAGTGTGGACCTAAAGTTGAAGATACAGTACTTTTCACAAGTAAACTCACCTGTCTTCTCTCTCCACAGCCAATGCGGAAGGAACCGGAAATTGTGACCGTGACTTTGAAGAAACACAATGGGATGGGCCTCAGTATTGTGGCGGCCAAGGTAAGAGACAGTTATTTTATTTCTTTTTGGGGGTATATAATATTGCCCCACTTTCAATTTCTTCATCTTGCAGGGGTCTTAGTGCTGTAACAGGGATTAAATGATCTAAATCCTCGAGGAGGGCATTTGGTTTTGGCTCTAATCTAGGTCCGATAGCATTTTGATGCAGTTTTAAGAGTTTTTGAGGAACCATTTTGGTTCCTGATGTTGGTAGCTGCTATAATCTGAGTGGGCAGTAAAGATGTGGCATAGTTTGCCAGGCTCAGATCATAACAGACGGTCCAAACAGGCATGTGCTTTTTAGAGGACACACTTGATTTGGTTCAGTCACAAGCTGGTCTGTGTGCTTGTCAAACATTCAAATTCAAAGCGAAGTCATAAGCAAATCATTTCTGTTTCCGTGTCGGACAGAGCGTTGTTCTAGTCCGCTGCTTTCAGCAGAAGGAAATGTCTTTTGGGTCGTCACAACTTTCACAAAATGCGGTTGTTTATGTTAGAGTTTATGGCAAAATTAAAGAGTTATATATTCAATGTTCTGGCAGGTTTCCACCAGTTGCTTTCGTCAGCATAGAAAGATCAGTTTCGATGTCAACATTGCATGTTAGGGTTTTGTTTATACTCTAAACTCTTATTAGTAATGACTGCTATATGCAGTTAGAACACGAACCAGTTACTGCGCAAGAAAATGTTCATTTTTCATAGTGGGTTTTATGGAACAGACAGTTGCATTTCAGTAGCCTGTGTTTCACCACTTTGGTGGACAGAAGAACCTTTTTTCCCCACCAGATGTGCGTCAGGTTCAGGGGAGGTGGAGAAGGGGGCTAACAGGAACTGTTTATTTTCATAGCAAAGCCTCCCCTTTACTGCTTCTATTTTCATCTCTTAGTGTCTCTGAGGAAGCATGAAGTTTGGTAGAGGTAGACTGGAGGAAAAGAAGGGAGGGAAGGAGTGAAAAATGGGAGGAGAAGGAAAGGAGGAGTGAATAAGGGGTGTAAGGCACGCTCGGGGACAAAGGGGAGGATCTAAAGAGGAGAGACGGTTTGTCCCGGTGTGAAGCTAGTTGGGACGCAGCTGGGAGCAGCGTTAAAACTTCACCTAACTGTTAGTGAGTTGTGGGAGTTTCTCTTGCATAACAGTCTGGATGTGGTATTTCCTACACTGGCTTCAGATATTTGCATATGGTGTTTAAAATGTAGCCCAGGAGTCGCTCCTCAGTAGACCTGCCTGCTTTGAAAGAGTTGGATAAGTTTTCCTGGACCGCTATTATTTGATTCCTCAGTTCAGTCTCGACTCCGGAGAGGAGGGCAGTACCATGTGGTTCTCTGTGGTCGGGAGGAAGGAGCCGGTAAGAAACCACTTGACATGGAGTGTGTGTCTTTTTGTTCATGTGGGAGAGTGAGCAAGTAAACGCCGAGAGATTAATAGTGTGCTAAAAAGACATCACAGTGACTTTAGTTTGTTTATACTTTGCCGTCAGGGTGGTACTTCACAGGAAGGTTCAATTTGGTAACATTATTTAAATGCATTGGGGATCATGAGCTACAAATGAGTAAATGTTCTTTTAATCTTGGTTAATTTAAATTCATAACAGTGGTATTATTAATGATTTAATTTATAAATATATTAGCATATGTACAAAATTAACATTAACAAAGATTAATAGTGTGGAAGTGGTGTAAATTGTTTTTATTTTCGTAATTTCATGACAGTTGAATTGAATTAGTTCATTATAAATGCCAGACGAGACACTTGTACACATTAATTCCAGCGAATGTTATCAAGTGTTAGAAAGCAAGGTTTTGCTAATGTAAACAGAGTCATGTGTCCAGACTGCACAAACATGCACATACACGTTGTACAGGTGGTACATTTTCTCTACTGGCTCTCGCCACATATTTAAATCATTATCAGTTTATGTACAAAAACACACGTAGGACCGAATGTTACAGTAATGTTGTAGCAAGGTGCATATCTCCATTTCATTCTGTTTATTTGAGAAAACTCTGTACTTTGCATTTCTACTTTTTCAACCGCAGATATGCGTGGTTGTGCACAGCGGTATCTTGTAATCAGGGTCACAGGGATAATGATTACAAGCTCTGAACATTGAGTTCCCCATTATGTATCCCAGTATTAGTGACTCATCATCACTTGTTGCAAACAATCCAGTGGGGTCGGTCCAGCTGGATGGTCGCGCTACTGTTGCAGGACTTGATTTTCTCAGGCTGCAGATGTTTGTGCGATAACAGCTCTTTTGGGATGGTGTTGAGTTTCAGGGGAAAGAACAAGGGAAATCCTGACCTCCATACCTCACACTGATGAGTGGCTACCTTACATTTTCCCACTGAATTTTGCTTCGGCACCAAAATAAGTTGTTTCCACAAGAATCAAAGCCTCCTGGATCGGTCTTCTGTTTTATTGCAGAACTTCTCAAGGCAAAACTCAATTTTTTGTTTGTTTGTGTAATTGATTTGTAGCACAATAGCTCACTGACTTCCTTCTCTGTGGGCTTCTTGATCCTCATGTATGACAACAATGGAAGGATGTGTGACTCCCTTACGCGAGCCTGAATTTCCTGAGGACTCTTGAGAGTGGAGAACATGGTGTTTTCTCTAAGTTTTCTCATGTTATGTCTCCTAATCTTTTATTAATCTGAACTGATATGAAGTGAAACCATTGTGACGCTTTGTTTTAGATCACAGGTTCAAAAGAGAACATGACCATGAAAACATTTTTTGACTGTAGGGATTTAGGACTCAGTGTTCACTTTCTAGTGGCTAGGGGTGGGATCTTTTGACAGGTGTTGGTGCAGACTCTACTCAAGAATTAGTTTACTTCAGTCCTGAGGCAAAATGAAACCTGACAAGCCCCTACAATTGTCCAAATAGAGATGCTTCAAACTGTCAGATTGCATTCATCAAGATGTGACATTTCATACTTTGACAGAGATAGCAGAAGGGATGAGTCGGGAATTGTGACCCATTGGAAGACTATCTTCCATTTAAAAGTTTGCAGATGTGTTGAACAGGAAGGAACTATCTTAGTACATGAGAGGACTACAACCAAGTTGTCAGTTAGTAAAACTTGAAGATATTGTTATGTTTGAAGCAAAGGATGTCAAGCTTGCACGTAAAACCAAACCCTTAAATTAAGCTATGACTCATGTCTTGGACATAATTCTGTCCCTTTACAGAAAAATATTCAGAGGAGAGACGTTTCCTTTGTGTCCAGAAATGGAGCTGTCTTTTAAATGCACCGCCAGAGGACCATGAAGGAAGACAGACCTCTTTGTTTGGTCTTTCTTAACTGAAGCAAGTAGCCCAAGAGTCTGCAGATCATTAGAGCCGGAATGGAGGCCACTCAGACGTGATGAAGTCCGTCGGCTGAAAGCAGCTCATTATTGAAAGCCTCTTGTGTTAGTCATGATATTTTGCACCCACCATTAGCCGACAGCCTGAGCAGTCCATCTGTCTTCCATCCGTCTAGACGTGACAGTAAGGACCGGCTATGTTCAGGAGTGCACTACTGTCCCGGCTGCTTTTTTTTTTCAGAGTGCTGTGTTTGTTGTGGGTGATTAATCAGGGCAGGAAATTATGTGGTGGGTCAAGTTTCAGTGAATGGATGTATTTTTTGTTTTTCTAGTGCCCTGTGGACTCCACCATCTCTGTCAGAGGTCAGGCACTGCCTTGACTCCCTGGGGCTGTTAACAAATTACACTCAGCCATTTATGTCTACACGTGCAGCTCCCTGAAGACTTGATTTGCCAATCACATCCACAACCATAAACCTTGAACAGGAAGCTGTGCGTTTGGGGTACGGTCTCCACAAGTGTTTTGAAACTGAAGAGGGGGGAGCACGAGGACTGAAGTTCAATTCTACCTCTGTTGCAAGGCACTCCTCTTGCCTAAGCTGGGCTTCCTGTATTTGCAATGGCAGGTTTGGGAAGCTTTTCCGTAGACAGGAAGCATCAGGGTGGGACCAAGAAGCTGTACACTTTGTTTGCTTGCTGCATGGGGCTTTAGGACCATCAAAGGAAGCTGGAATTCTGTGGTTTGAGCATCTGCTCCAAGTACTGTTATCAGCGAACACCTTCAGACTTCAACACTTTCCTGTTAATGTCTAATGTCTGCGCTGCAGATGCAAGCGTATTTATGCATGCCCAACTATGCCAGACAACCGCTTGTGGTGTAAATGTGTCTTTTTGTGGTATACCGTTGTATGTGAAGAAGTACTTGTTGCCAGTGCTAGGCCCCAAGCAAACAGACTCTGTTCCTCCCCAAGTTTACTAACCTTTACCCTCTGACACACTGAAAGAGAAATAACCTGCTGCTGTGAATAACGGTTTCTGTTTTTGCTTACAAGGGGTTTAGCACCTGTAAAATACAGTATTATTTACAATATGACATGTGTTCACATGCTCACATTGGATATGCCGAGATGTCTACTAGCTGCACAGTTACATTGTACTTACTAAAATAAGTACTGAGGAATATTAATTAACTACATGTACTTACTGTAGCGTTAGGGTTAGGGTTTGGTTTAGGGTTAGTTTCATGTAATTATGCGTTATTTACTGTTATTACTATAGTAAGTACATGAAGTAACGTGTAACTACGTCACCTTAAAATAGCGTTACCTCATTTTCTTTGAGCTGAAAGAGGAGCACAAAAACAACCACACCTAGAATACAATCCCACAACACACGCTCGGCAACATGCACACTTATGCAAGGGTGTTGAACCTGCACATGAGACGTGGTTCTGTAACAGCTGACCTCTTAATTCTGATCAGATGGTGATCAAAAGTTAATTTATTAAATATGATCTATCTGGCAGTCATTCTATCGTTCTATCTGTCTGTTTGTCATTCTGTCTGTCATTCTTTGTACCTATCTATCTATCGTTCTATCTATTGTTCTATTTATTATTCTATCATGCTATCATTGTTCTATAGTTCTATCACCGCTCTATCATTCTGTCTGTAAGGCCTATAAACCTTCAGATATAAATCTTATAAGGCCAATAAACCTTCAACATTCAAAGTTTGCCTTGAAAGTTCTATGAATTTCAGTTCATTTAATTTCTACTTCCTTTCATCAAATTTTTAATTGCAATTCTGCATCCATAGTTAACCTTAAAGAGAAAGTGCCCATGAAAGACAGCTTATGTTAGCGTCACCTTGCAGCAACACTGAGAATGCAACACATGTTTGTGTTTAGTTATGAATAAACATGTTAAATGAGATTTTGTGCTTGCGTACTTGCATAGAGTATGTTTTGAGTACTCTACTAATAATTTGTCACAAGAAAAAATCTTAAGAAGAGAGCTCAAATTTGTTGACAATATTCTCAATAAAAACATTTCAAACATGCTCTTCTGTTGCTGAGGTTTACATTCTAGTGACAGAGAAGTCTCTTTTAGAAAGAACAGAGCACTATTCTAAGTTGAATTTACTTCTTTTGGCCTTCTATTAAACAGTAATGAACTCTGTGCCAGTATCTCCTCATTCATTGTTTTAAAAACAGTAGCAATTAGTTCTCTTGTTAACATGCATCTGTTTTTTATCAGTGGCTTTTATAGACCTTACTCCATTTCATGCTCTGCATGCCAGGGTTTCCAGCTTTGATCAAAGCAAGTTTAATGCAAGTTTCTTGAGGAAAGGTCAGCTCAGTTGCTCTCCTGCTGGGCCTGCGCGAGACTCCTGTCCTGCATCGGTCGTGTTCAGATGGCATGCAAACCGCCCCGCCTCAGAACTCAACCTTAGGGCTTCTCATGTGTCTCTCACCGCAGGTTCACTCTTTAATGTGGAGAGACTGGTTTTTGAATGGTTGTTTCTCATCACAGCATAATACATACTTTCAAAGTCTAATCAGAAAGCTTTTGAGCTTTGCCAGGCGACGTATCTCCCTCAGGACTCAGACAAGTTGAGACCTTACAGTAGATGAGAAGCTGCTCATTTGCACAACATTGGCATATCTGTATTTCAGCTTGCTTGTTGATAACAGTAGGGCTGGGCGATATGGCTAAAAATTATATCTCTGTATTTTTTTGCCTGAATGGCAATATACAAAGTATATATATCGGTATTTTCGACATTTTTCGATTTAGATAAAAAAAATCTGTATTTTTATTTATTTCTTTTTTTAAAAACTGTTATTTCAAAGTCCTGCCCAGTGTTGTCCTACAAACAATGTTCGTTTTCAAATATTTTATCAAAATGTATATTTCAGTCAGAATTATTACGCTCTTATTCTGTTGCGGTCCGTCTGTTTGGTGCGCATGCGCGGCAGTGCTCGTTCACTGAAGTCTGTGAAGTAAAGTTTAGCGGAAAATCATTTGTGTAAGGCTCGTCCACTTCTGACAGCAAAATGGAAATATTTGCATGACTTTCTAACATTTGGGAATATACCTGTTATGCAGGTTATGCACTGAGAAAAATAGCACATCTCAAACACATCAAACAGCACAAGTATCTGTCAGAGCAACTGACGGGGTAAGCCGCTTTGAACTGTATGTGTTAACTATATCTTATGAGTTATTCTAAAGTCCTTAAAGGGTTAGTTCACCCAAAAATGAAAATTCTGTCATTAATTACTCACCCTCATGTCATTCCAAACCCGTAAGACCTTTGTTCATCTTCAGAACACAAATTAAGATATTTTTGATGAAATCCAAGAGCTCTCTGACTCCTCCATAGACTGCATTTTAACCACCACTGTCAAGGCCCAGAAAGGTACTAAAGGCATTGTTAAAATAGTCCACGTGACAACAGTGGTTCTTAATGTTATGAAGCGACGAGAATACTTTTTGTGTGCAAAAACAAAACAAAAATAACAACTTTATTTAACATATACAATCTATACATATACAACATACTGAGCTACAACATACTGAAGTTTTTAAGCTACCATTTAAATAGAGACATCACAAAGTGGAGCTCACTCTGTCCATTATTTTTCACATGTGCTTGTATTAAACTACTGTATATCGATTTAAATTGTATTGCCTTATTCTATATGGTTTATTAAAAAAAAATATCAATATATCGTACAAACTTGATAAACCATCCAGCCCTAGCACTCAGTTTCCAATGTTGCATTAGATATTATGTCAATGTGTTGTAGGCCTTGATGCCCTTCGTAAAACGGCATAATTTCTGGCTAATTGTAGTGTTACCATTTATTAAACCAGTAATTTAATTACCTCCTTTGCATCCTTTGCCTCCTAGCAATGTGATTTGCTAAATGTTTGCACTTTGTGATTATATCTCTAACTATTTAAATGGTAGCTTAACAAATTTAATCATCAGTATGAGGTAGCTTGAGTAAACTACAGTATTAAGTAGTTTTCCATCACTTGGTTTGTATTCCCTCTGATGCTTTGGGAAAACCCCCATCCTGTTGTTGTGTGTACTCCCTATGAGGAGGAGCCATTGTCCAGGATCATATCATATATCACTCCCATAACATACAGGAAAGAAGTTACTTGTGCTATTCTAAGGCAGAGCACATAGCGGTACGTTGTTTTTATTCATCCTGACCATAATATGATTTATGACTTCTGATTGCATATTTTTTCCATTACTGTTTCCTTTATTTCATCGCTTGTTCTAGTCCGGATTTGTAGCTATCTGATGGTGTTATTGGCAGTGTTATTTTAGTATCATTAAGATACTCTTATGATTTTTATTAAAATTTTGAATGTTTTTTTTTCTTCTTTAATTTTTATTTTAAAGGTTTAGTAATTTTGTTGTTGTTTTGTCATTTTTTTTTTAATCAATTTTTATATAGTTTGTTATTTTATATAGTTTTTAGTTTTTATTTCTGTGTTTTAATACATCAACTTAAACTAAATAAAAATGAAAAATGTTCCTTTGGCAACTAGCTGACAAAATAAGTTTTTATATATTATAAATATATATATATAATTTCAGTTGATTTTCTTTTTTTTTTTTTTTTTTTTTTTTCTTTTTTTTCAATTAATCTGCGTTATATATTATGATAACCCTGTTTTTTTGTGGTTATTTTAAATAAAAAAAAAATTTTTTAATTAAAATTAAATTACTCATCAGTCTGTGTTTGATTACCCCACCCTTGATTTAATGCAGCAGATTTTCCTTTGGAAGTTCATGGTTTTTCACTTTTTCAGACTGTACAACAAATATTTTCATTGTTAAAATTCACTTTGGCTCAGTGCTTTAGAACTGGCATGACCTCAATCATTTTTGGGGCCTGTTAACACACAGTGCATGTTGATTTATATTTTTCTTATATTTGTGGTTAAATCATGAATGTTAGCTGAGATTTCTGGGTGATATTTGTGTGGTGTTCATGTTACGGGTGTGTTTGAATTGTAGGGTGTGTTTATGCCAGTGTAATGTGAGTGGGTTATGGGGTCTGTGGCTAACATTGGCTTTATTTGAGAGGGCAGAATAAAAGACATTGCTGTTTCCCAGGCAGATTTTGTTTCTGGGTTTCCCGATCCATTGCTTCTGGTCAACTTCATTTAGGTTTTTAGTGCTTATGAGCAATGTAGTGCACGTACCAATCAAATCAAGTGATAACCTAACCCTCTAAAAATTAGTTAACCAATCTAGTAGGGTGGCATTTTAAAGGAAGGCGTATAACATAATTATCTAATGAAACTATTTGAAGATATATTTTAGTTCTTCAGAATGAAGCACCTAGTGCACCTAAACTCCACCAGTTTGGACCCAATAAGCATCATATTCCATTTGACAGCCAGAACAGGTTTGGTTTAAGTGTTCCTGCTTAAGGTAGATTGTGATTTAATGTGACATTTGTGGGGTCTGAATCTTTTCAGAGAGGCTAAATTGTATGGTAAATGTAGATGTTGCACTCAAAACTCGTGGCGGCCCTGTATTGAGCAGCATGGGTTTTCATATATAGTGCTGAAGTCAGGTGGGGAAAAAAAGAGCCAGCATGGTGGGAGTGTTGTAGACTTGGGTGGTGTGCCATTTAGTAAATGGTTTATGACCATGAAAGCATCTTTTGGAGTATGGCATGGACATTGGCAAACATCTGGCCTGGAATTTAGATGTAAATATTGTACTTTGGAAAGAGTTCATATCAGGCTGCTAAAACAGAGAAGACAAATGTTGATTTTAAACAAGTTCTTTCCTTTTCCCACTTAACAGAAGCAGCACAGTTATTCAGAACAATGTTTAGCCTGCTCTTTTACGTATAATGAAAGTGAATGGGGACTGGGATTGCTGGCTAAAACACCATTAACAGTGCCTTTAAAGTAGTACATTTGACTTGTGCACTATTTATACTACCATTCAAAAGTTTGGGGTTGGTAAGATTTTTATTTTATTTTTTCTTCTTCTGTTTTTGAAAAAAGTCTATGCCCACCAAGTCTGCATTTATTTGATGAAAATACATTAAAAACAGTAATATTGTGAAATATTATTACAATTTAAAATAACTTTTTTAATATATTTTAAAATGCAATTTATTCCTGTGATGGCAAAGCTGAATTTTCAGCATCGTTACTCCAGTCTTCAGTGTCACATGATCCTTCAGAAATCATTCTAATATGATGATTTGAATCATTTAATATAACGGTTGTGCTGCTCAATATTGTTGTAGACAATTTGCTGTGGTCAGACTTTGCTGTTATTAGTTTGTCAGGTGGAGTGAGTATGAGCAGTTTGTGTTTCTGTATGAGAAAACAGCTGAGATAGCTGGGAATTTAATACAGACCTCTTATTTTTATAGTTAAATTTTAGCATGATTCCCTTAAAATAGAACCGCTGGCAGCAGCCAGGGGATTTTGGGTACTTGCTTGCTTAAATAGCAAATCCAGCCATCGGAAAAAACAAATGTTACTAACTTGAAACCACAGTCCTTAAGCAAACCCCATTAAAGCTCATGTCACTGGTGCTCTGTCAGCTTGAAGCTTTGAACAGACCATTTAACTCCAGTTATGGAGCATTACGTAAGTGAGTGTTACAGATTGTGTGGTGTTACCATTTCAAGTGTACAGGAAGTGCTTCAGTGAATTCATTGTTTTATCCTGAAGTTAATTACTGGGTTTTATTTTGAACATTGTTTCTCTAGCATGCAATGGCATTTAGGTCGAGCTGATATCTCAATGGTTGCACAGTCCAGCAACCAGATGGCCCATGTCAGATGATGACCTCTGACCCTGGATATAGGGTGAATTACTCTGAGAGGGTTAATCATGGCTAGTTTGAACAAAAAGAAGCTCAGATCTGGTCTGAATTTATGAATGAGTTTATTTATGTGAATGTATTCACTGCTGGCTCCAGATTTATAGTCTTTCGTGAATGAACGCCTGGTTTCTTCGTCCAGCGGTTTCCACAGCGGAACTAGTGGAGCCTGTTAATAACATTTAGATCATTCTCAGAGTGCTAATAGACTGTTTTGCTCTTTGTTTTGTGTTTTTTAGGGTGCCGGGCAGGACAAACTTGGTATTTACATCAAGTCTGTTGTCAAAGGAGGTGCAGCAGACATGGTGAGTTTGGTTTGTATTTTAATGTTCTTTATAGGCTAATGCAGATGCTGTGACCTCATTTCTTCTGAAACCACTAACAGCTTGCATGGCTAGAGTTATTTCACATAATTAGTGTCATTAATATTACACTACTATTATAATTAATAGCACTATACTTGGAGTTAGGAATTTGTATTAAACTGTAAAAATCATACTTTTTTTCTTCATAAAAAGTGAAAATGTAGTTCAACTTTGCTGTTTTATGACTCTCTTGATTTTTAATGTTTTTCTTCAGGATGGGCGTCTGGCTGCCGGAGATCAGTTGCTCAGCGTGGATGGACGAAGTTTGGTCGGTCTCTCACAAGAGAGGTAATTCTGGAGCATTTGGACCTTTAATAATGATGTCTGTAGAATAGGATTTAAAAAAAATTGAAATGGACTTACAGGTAAAGCATGTAATATCCGGCTACATTGGGGAAAAAAAGTCCTTCTCAGTTAAATAAACAGGAGGATTGCATGTTAAAACCATTTTATTACACCACATAAGCAAGGAAGGACTGTGTCTTAATACACACAATTAAGTGGCGTAAGATCAAAATGTGACGTCTCTTGGTTTTTAGAGCATGGTCAGAAATGTGTGGAGTGCAATCAAAAATGCACTTGAAATTTAACATTTCAATAAGTGCTTATGTTTTTTGTTGTTTTTATTTTTATCTGCAAGAGGATAATCTCATTATTAGGATTATTTAATGATTTTGCATGAAGAATGACATTTTTATACGCATTTACGCAAATATGCACTCATTAAAATAAAAAAATGCTCTGAAGAGAGATAAATATTGACCCTTAATGGAGAAGTTCATTTCTGACACTGAGGTTTGTCATGTAATTATCCTGGATTTAACTTGCAAGCATTGTTTTTCTTAGTTCAACATTTGCAGCCCTAAACTTGTGCAGAACAAAACACCTTTGTGTTTGCAAAGTCAAAACGGGTCAGGAAAATTGCATATATGTGTCTTGCATGTAGTTTTGAGATGCGGAGGAATTGATGAAACTCTTAAAACTGCGGTTTTGAGTTAAATGAGAAGCATATGGCTCAAAACGGTTGTGAATGGACACAACTTGAGTTGCCTTTGGGATTCGTTCCAGCGTCCATCTCTTTGAGGCATTTGTTTACAGTTAGCCTACGGCAAATCCAAACAGACATTCTATGAGATTAGTCTCTTCAGTAATCTCTCATGGGATTGTGGGATTGCACATGAATGCTTTGAACTTGAAATTCATTCATCATAGTCTGCTGTTTTACTCATAAGATGTCTCTGTCTTGTAGGGCGGCGGAATTGATGACACGAACAGGCTCGGTTGTAACGCTCGAGGTGGCCAAACAGGGAGCCATTTACCATGGGCTGGCCACGCTCCTCAACCAGCCGTCCCCCATGATGCCCCGTGGTAAGCACGCATCGCATGACCGCAGCATGAATATTTATTTAAAGAGGACCTATTATGCTTTTTTACATTTTCATCTTTCTTTAGTGTGTAATGTTGCTGTTTGCACATAAAAAAGGTCTGCAAAGTTACAAAGTACTCTCCACAGGAAGTTTTTCTCTATGCAAGTAAGCACTGTTTTTGAACTCCATGAAATGCCTTGATTGTAGACTTGAGTTTTCTTCTGGAAACTTAAACATCACAATATTCCTGCCCAACGGCATACACTGTTACGATAAGGGGAAACACGCTCGAAGCAGTTGAACAATCATAGCACACTAGGGCTGCCCTCAACTAAAGATTTTTCTAGTCGACTAGTAGTCATTTAAGCGATTAGTCGACTAATCGCACATGCATACTAAGCCATAGCTATATAAATCATAATAATGAGCCTTTAATTGCCTATATATAATACATAGCCTAATCAGTGCTCAAGCACATGCATAAAGCTTTCCACAGCGCACCAGCAAAAGCAATGATTATGAATGTCATGAAAAAACAGCAAGGAGACAGTATGAAAAATGGAGTATTTTTTAAGTTCTTTCCACTGTTATCAGGAAAAAATGCAAGTGATCGCGCTGTGTTTTTTGAACATTCAAGCATATAAACCTATTCTAATAGACCCCTGAAACAAACTTGAAAAAGAGCATAATATGTCCTTTTAAAGCTCTAACAGGCACACTTGTGGGAGCTACAGTATCCTGCTTAAAAATATCAGTGGCTGCCACTCAGCGTGCTAGTGTGACTAATTCCTTTAAAGAGGTGGAAATGTGGTGGATCTGGCACCCGCAGCGTTCCCAGTCACACACAAAATGGTTCAAGAGTTGCATTAAATCTAATTGCTTTCGACACATGTCTGGTAGTGTTTCTGACTTGGTGTGCTGTGAGTGAATTCCCTCATTACAGAGACATGGGCGCATTCCCAGTGCTGAGTTTTGTCTCATTCAAGCTTCTCTTTCATATCTGCAGGATCAGACCGTGGACGTGGAGACAAGGGAAAGTTGAGACCAAAGAGTGAGGGCTTTGAGCTCTACAACAACTCTGTGCAGAATGGCTCTCCTGAGAGCCCCCAGGGCACGTGGGACACCTATCCTGAACCAAAGAAGGAGGACAGGTTGTTGAAGAATCGTGCAGACCACCGCTCCAGCCCAAATGTGGCTAGTAAGTGTGCCACTTCAAAGTCTTGTCGTATTTGCTTATTTTAAGTGGTGACATTCTATTAATGTCTACTTTTTTTTTCTCCTAAAGACCAGGCTCAGAGTCCAGGTGGGAAGCCTGTTTACCCTGGAGCCCCAGGAAAGATCACGTCAGTCTCAACGGGAAACCTCTGCCCTGATGTGAGTAGACAGTCATCGGCACCTCTAAGATGAATGTTGCATGTGTGTGCCGAAGCTATTTTTCCCAGTGAATCGAGAGTGTTTGCAGTACTGCCGTTTGCATTGTGAACTGCGTTGTCCAAATGATTCTTAAGAGTTGGTTCTTTTTAGCGAATCAAAAAAAATACATGAGAATGTGAAAAAAATCCAATCCAACTGATTGTCAAACAAATGAGTCTTACGTACTGGTTCTGTTTTAGCACATTGAAACAAATACAGCATGACCAGTGTAACTGATTCCCCAAAAAATGACTCTAATGAACTGGTTCTTTTGAAGCAAATCAAAAACATACAGCATGACCAGTTTAGTTGAACTCATTCCCAAACAAATGACACTTATGATCTAGCTCTTTTTAGTGAATCAAATACATACACATTAAGGAATCATTACGAGTCAATATTAAATTCCATACAATTCCCTTCCCTAGTAAGTTATTTCCTAACTTACTAAGGAAAAGTGGCTACTTCAACTACATTGAAGCCGTTTAGTGGGAAAATAACAGCAACTTTCTTTGTATATCTGAATCAAAAACCATTATAAATAGCAGTGTTTGACTAAATATTTTGCTACAAAAAATGCCTTTTTTTCTTTTTCTTTTTTTTTGCTACACTGGACATCTGGGAACACTGCTGAGTGACTAATTGCAATGAACCTTTTGAACCAACCTGAAAGTGAATTGTAGAGTTTTGTCACGCTACACAATTAATTGGAAGAATGACTCACTACTAGAGAAGCTGAAGTATTTTGTAAACAGCTGAGCTTGTGACATGCTGCTGAAATATATAGTTAAGCTGGAAGTGCCACTTCTTTTAGGTAGTTCCTCCCTTACATCCAGAAGTACATAAAAATAGTTAATGCTGAAATGTGTTGTAATGCGGTTGTGTCTCCTGCATATGAAGTCTCTGGTGTTAATCAAATCACCAGAACATATTTTTGTCTCTGAAACCATAGACGCCTAATAGAAACCTGATTCGTGGCTGTTTGTTGTATTGTTCTTGTAATTAATCCTAATCATGTCTGTAACCACGATCTGTTCGGCTAATCACTCTTTGATTCACGTTCCTTTGATTTATACATACACATGCTAACTCTCACGCTAGTTTCTATTTTAGATGAGCGATAACCAAGAATAAAACACTAAAAAGATATGTAAAGGGAGTTTAGACTTTCACAGCTCAGTCTAATCTGTCTTTACCCTGTTTGTCCAACAGGAGGAGCCCTCTCCACCCCGTCCAGAGGCGTATCCGATCCCCACTCAAACATACCCAAGGGAGTACTTCACCTTCCCAGCCTCCAAATCTCAGGACAGGATGGGCCCTGGCCAGCCCTGGCAAAACAACGAACCGGAGCCTCTCCCCCCTATGGATAACCACTCTAACAACAGCATGGCTATGCAGGTTAGCCTTTTTAGGAAGAGAATTCATAAGAGTGCTACATGGTGTCCTGGTGACAGTAATATCACAAAACCTGCATCTCAAAACACTGGCAGTGCCACAGTATTTTTTTTAAACAGCACTGTACAGAAAATACCTCTATTTGTATGGTAGCTAGCTACTATTATTTCAGTATTCTGCAGTAAAATGTTGTTGTTTATGTACATTTCATTTCCTTTTTTTTTTGTGCAGGATAATGCATATCTTGTTATAATGCACACTACTATTCAAAAGTTTGGTTTCAGTTTTTTAAGGAATTATTACTTTTATTCAGCAAGCAATAATTGATCAATATAAAAGAGTTCTGTTCTAAAATTTTTTTAAACGCTATTAAACAAAGAATCCTGGAAAAAAAAAAGTCTTGAAAATATAAAGCATAATAACTGTGTACTGTATACTGCATAATAACTCGTATACAATTAGGATGGCTTGACGGTGAGTAAATCATGAGATAATTTTCATTTTTGGTTAAACTATTAACCTTTAAAAAGTTTGTAATATCATGCTTAAATTTTGCAGACAATTTTTGTGTGAACTATGCCTTTAAATGTGACATTTTTGCACAAAAATGAGAAATGAATCTCACTGCTTTGTCATTGTGTCCTGCTAGCGGGTGGTGCACTCTCAGGAGGAGCTGTGTGACATGCCGGGCGGGTACCCAGGTGAACGTCTGCGCCAGGAAGACCTGATGCACCTGCAGCAGCAGCAGCGTGAGGCTGAGTACCAGCGAGGTGGTGGTGAGCACTGGAACAACCAGACGTCCTCCTCAGTGGAGTCCAGCACCTCCAGCCAAGAACACCTCAACTTTTCGTCGTCCTCTGGCTCTAGGTCCCAGGGCAACCACAAGAGCGGCCCTGGCCGCTGGAAAACCCCAATAGTACCCCACTCTGGCCCAGTGGGTGTCTCCCAACCCTCCCGTTCTGACCTTCCCCCTCCTCCCCCTCCTCCACCCGCACACTATGACTATGAGCCACAACCAGACATGCCGCTTCCTCCACCGCCATCTGTTTCGCAGCAACAGGCGGTGGCTGCGGCCGATCGCAAGAAGCGCGAAGAGCAACAGCGCTGGTATGAGAAGGAAAAGGCCCGGCTCGAAGAAGAGCGAGAGAGGAAGAGAAGAGACCAGGAGAGGAAGTTGGTGCAGATTCGCAACCCTGCCGTCCCTGGCCCCGTCATGCACAACAACCAGCACGGCCCACTGCCACCCGCCCCTCAACACCAACAGATGCCCCATCCACAGCCCCCCATGCCAGTGCAGGTACCCCAACCGTACCTTCCTCCAGTCCAGCCGCCCCAACCACCACCGCCCCAACCAACTCGGCCCGATAAACTATCCAGCCTTCCCCGCCAACCACCACAGGACACGGTAATCCGTGACCTCTTGCCTCAGCAGCAGCCACGCACCATCGAGAGACGCGACCTGCAGTACATCACCATCAGCAAAGAGGAACTGTCCGCCAGCGACAGCCTGTCGCCCGACCCCTGGAAGAGGGACGCCCGCGAGAAACTGGAGAAACAGCAGCAGCTTCACATCGTGGACCTCCTAGACAAGGAGATCCAGGAGCTTCAGTCCAAGCCCGAGCGCACGGCCGAGGAGAACGACCGTCTGCGCAAACTCATGCTGGAGTGGCAGTTCCAGAAGAGACTGCAGGAGTCCAAGCAGAACGAGGAAGATGAGGAGGAGGAGGATGATGAAGATGTAGACACCACACTAATTATGCAGAGACTGGAGGCGGAGAAAAGAGCACGGGTAAGCAAACACAGGAAAAAAGAGATAGCTATAGTTTGTTATGTAGATATAAACAGTTAAAGTCAACATGAAATCAAAACTGACCTTGTTTACTTTCTTAATGCACATTCCTGGTCTTATTGTGAACGATTTATCAGGGCATGTTAGTCTGAAGAAGTCTTTGTAATCTTTCAAAAAAAAAAAAAAAAAAAGTTATAACTTATTCCACCTCTGAAATGTGTGGATATGAGCCATGTGGTCAGGGAAAATAATATTAGCCAATAGCCATACTAGTTGTCACTGCATATTAAGCTATATGAAAACATATTTTAATGTTTAAAAAAAGTTGCTCATTTCGGCTTTAATGCAAGTTTTAATGGTAAAGTAATATACAGTTTTCTGACGGTCGAGCAAAAACATTTAAAATTGTGTTTTCCAGGCCTGGAAAAATCAAGGAAATTAGATTTTAAAATATTTGTTGAATATAAATTGTTCAAGTTATTCTTGGCTCTAAAGCATTTTGTCAAGAAGAAACTACTTTGTGAATGCATTTGCTATGATCTAAAAAAAAAATCATATAAAATCATATCTAGTAATTGGAAGCAACTGGAAAAGCACTAAATGTCGTATCCCTATGGATATAATCAAGTCTCGCCAATTTTGTATTTATTTTTTTTACTTCAATAAAACGTGCCTCTTTCTGAAATGCATCACGTTACAAAAGTGAAATGGGTTGTGATGCTTTTCATGTTGACTTTAAGTACTTAAAATGTTACTGTAGCTTGATGAATGGTTTTGTGATTTACCTTTTTTCCCACGCTTGTACAGAGCATTAATGTTGTTTTTCAGTTGCTTTGGAACGTCAGGAGATCTTAAAAAGAACTAGTTCTACTTGAATACACTTGCACATGTGTTTTCCAATTGCTGCACAGATTGAATCATCTAAGTTAGTTGCAAACCTCTGCAATGTTGTTTGAAGTTGAGTGCAGGTCTCTTTTGCGTTATGTTTGAAACCGCAGTCATCAGCTGGACAGACTGGTGATGGAATCGCTATCAACTAACCTGGGAATCCTTGCGTGATGCTTTAGTCTCCGCTGTTATAATGAATGTTTTGCCATGTGCTCCTGCAACATGCCTATGTCATTGCTTTTCCATGCTGCACTGCTGATATATGCTGCGCTGACGGAGGGGAGAAGCAGGGCTTTACGATGCCAAGCACTGGACACGTTTCCACTGCTTGCACCAGCATCAGCCTGCCCCATCCAGATCAGTACATCTCTCCTGATCTCATCTGTCATTTAAAATTTGATCTTCATTTAACTTCTAAAAACAGATCAGTGGCAGAACCATTTCTGACCTGTAGCAACTGGCTAATCGCCTTTTTAGAATTAGAATCAATATCATTTGAAATGTGCTAACAAAAATTTTTAACAAGACATGAACATTTAATATATACATGCAAGGACTTTCCTGGCACATATTAAGCCTCGTCTTTGACCAGGGTGAAGAATCAACTAGATAGATAGATATAGATATAGATATAGATATAGATATAGATATAGAATGAATGAATGAATGAATGAATAGATAGTAGAGGTGTAATGGTAGACAAACATGGACGTGGATGGATGGATTGAAACTGTACACAAACATGATGGTTTGGTGGATTGATTGATTGATTGATTGATTGATTGATTGATTGATTGATTGATTGATTGATTGATAGATAGTAGTGGTGTAATGGTACACAAACATGGATGGATGGATGGATGGATGATTGATTGATTGATTGGATGGTTGGATTGATGGATTGATGGATGGATTGATTGATGGATTGGATAGATAGTGGTGTAATGGTACACAAAGATGGATGGATGGATGGATGGATAGATGGATTGAAACGGTACACAAACATGATGGTTTGGTGGATTTATTTGATTGATTGATTGATTGATTGATTGATTGATTGATTGATTGATTGATTGGATAGATAGTAGTGGTGTAATGGTACACAAACATGGATGGATTGATGGATGGATTGATTGATTGATTTGATTGATTGATTGAATGAATGAATGAATGAATGAATGAATGAATGAATAGATAGTAGAGGTGTAATGGTAGACAAGCATGGATGTGGATGGATGGATTGAAACGGTACACAAACATGATGGTTTGGTGGATTTATTTGATTGATTGATTGATTGATTGGATAGATAGTAGTGGTGTAATGGTACACAAACATGGATGGATGGATGGGGGGATGATGGATTGATTGATTGATGGATTGATGGATGGATTGATGGATTGATGGATGGATTGATGGATTGATGGATTGGATAGATAGTAGTAGTGGTGTAATGGTACACAAACATGGATGGATGGATGGATGGGGGGATGATGGATTGATTTGATTGATGGATTGATGGATGGATTGATGGATGGATTGATGGATGGATTGATGGATTGGATAGATAGTAGTGGTGTAATGGTACACAAAGATGGATGGATGGATGGATGGATGGATGGATGGATGGATGGATGGATTGAAACGGTACACAAACATGATGGTTTGGTGGATTTATTTGATTGATTGATTGATTGATTGATTGATTGATTGATTGATTGATTGATTGATTGATTGATAGTAGTGGTGTAATGGTACACAAACATGGATGGATTGATGGATGGATGGATTGGATGGATGGATTGGATGGATGGATGGATGGATGGATTGGATGGATGGATTGATGGATGGATGGATGGATGGATGGATGGATGGATGGATGGATGGATGGATGGATTAATTGATGGATGGATTGATGGATTGGATAGATAGTAGTGGTGTAATGGTACACAAACATGGATGGATGGATGGATTGATGATGGATTGATTGATTGATTAAAATGGTACACAAACATGATGTTACGGTGGATTGATTGATTGATTGATTGATTGATTGATTGATTGATTGATTGATTGATTGATTGATTGATTGATTGATTGATTGATTGATTGATTGATTGATTGATTGTAGGGGTGTAATGGTGCACAGACATTATGGTTCGGTGGATAGACAGACAGACAGACAGACAGACCTATTAGTAACTAATGGCTTAATCTGTGCTCAGGAAACAGCCTTTAATGTCAAAACATACAGGTTCAGTGCGATTAATTAAGGCCCTTGACTTCTTGGTGGGCTGGTATGTGTTCTGTATTTCCAAATGGCTTCCTTGTGCTTTCCAAGTCTCTGAGACATTCAGCGCTAGCACAAACTTCAGCCCCCTGAAGTCCACTAACATTTTATCTCCAACACCTGCCGTAGCAGCTGTCATTTGAGAAACAGCGTCCACCTGAGATTCTGCTGTGTGCAGCACAGTGCTCGAAGCTAACTTTGATATCACTCCATCTTTGAGGAGTTGGCAGGTCGAGCCGTCTAAGGGAAGGTCAACACAATCCTGTGTGTGTTTGAAGGAAATATATTGCCAATGCTTCAGTGGGGGGGGACGTGGAATGATGGGGAAATTCCTCACCATCTCAAGTGTTTGTGGAGAGAAGTGGACAGCTGGCACTAATCAGACCCATACTGCCCTGGAATGTTCCTGGCAGCACATCACTGCGTCCCGGCCCACTGCGCCAATGTTTTTATGTTTTTTTTTTTTTTTTTTTTTTTTTTTTTTTTTTTTTTTTTTTAATCTTCTCTAAAACCCCTCCTTTTCTTTATTTCTTACTACTTTATTTATTCTCTCTCCCACCCCTTTGGTTGCTCTGTATGTTTTTGTTTCTCCTGCAGCAGACTGCTGTTCCAGCAATCTCTGTACTAGACTTGGTATGTTCTTTACGCTCTTTATCTCTCTTCCTGTTTCGGCTCCACCTGTGTCTCCTCTTGTTCACTACCTCCCCCCTTCATTCGGCCATGGTGGCTCCTTTACCCATGGGTATTATTTTGAGAGAGATGTACCACTTTTTTCAAGCAGGGGACTCCATCTTGGGATGTTCATTGTGCTCTACTGAAAAACTGCTGCTTTGGAACAATGTCTAAAAATGAGCCAAATGGATTCGTAAGGAAAGACATCGTAGAAAATACCTTTTTAAAGCTAAAGTGAGTCATATCTAAGCCAACATCACCAAATGGAATAAAAACTGTAGTTATTATATTCAAAACTAGTTTTCATCTTCCATTGGTTGGGCAAACGGTCTTGCCTCCATGCCATTGGTTGAGGTTGAAAATATTTGTACTTTTTAGATAAATCAACCTACAAATGCTTAATTTTGATGAATAAAATAATTATTAAAATTAAAATTATTTTGACGCATCATTTTTCTTTAAAAAAAATAAAATAATTAAGATAATTATAATAATTGACTTATCCCTCATTTTCTTAAAAAAAAAAAAAAAAAAAAAAGCAAGGCACTTACTGTGGAAATTGAGGCCACTTTTTGAAGGCTTTAAAAGAAGAAATATTAAGCTTAAAATTTTTTAAAAAGCACTTAAATAATTCTTATGTTAAAGCTTGTGTATTATTTGTGCTGTAAAGGCCTTTGCACATTGAGTACGAAATTCGCATGCGAAACTTTTGCACGTTAAAAAAAAAAAATTGTCACGTTATGTCAATCACGTTTGCACACTGCCTCAAACTTTCGTCCGTCAAAAAAATATTCGGATCAGGTTCGTTTTTCTGTGTTTTTCACATCCGTGGCATGCATTTTGAGAGACATTTTGACAATTCAGAGCCAACGTACGCGAACGCAAAAATCCAGAATGCCGTCTGACAAGTTGATCCACGTCTTCTACAGCACAAAACAGCAGCACTTAATGACAAACAACGTTAGGAATACAAAGAGACAACTTTGAAACGCTCAGGATAATCCCGCAGCTCCTTGATGAGGTGAACTCTCCTTTCTCTCTATGCAATCTCAGAATTGAATGGACCCAATATTTCCTTTCTTTTTCTCTTTTTAAGAAGAGATGAGACAACTAAATCGTGCTCACTGCTTGAAGACTTCATTTTGTATTGTTTTGCGTTTTTTTTTTTTTTTTTTTTTTTTTTTTTCTGCAACGCATTAATTTTTACGCATCAGACTCAGTGTGCAAGGTCTCTGTGCGTGACGATTTTTTTAGGATTACGAATACGAAAAAACGAATGCGAAAATTTCTGACTCAGTGCGCAAAGGCCTTAAAAGTTGTTCTTCATTTTATCGTAATTTTAGGGTTTATGATATTGGATATAAAATTGGATATAACATCATAAAAGTTTGATTTTTTTTTTTTTCTCCTCTCCACACTAAAATCATGTTACCACCCAAATTTTTTTGTGGTTATACTGTTGAAACTGTCGGTATTTTGATGCCCTATTTATTTCTATTGTAAGTGCTTCAACCGTAACCCAGGGTTTTTTTGTTTTTGTTTCTTAAGAAAAAGAGGGAGAAGTTGAAATTAAGTTTTGTGGTAATCGGCAATATGCCATAAATGCTGCTGATTGAATTTATCCTGTATTAACTGTTCCTTTTTAACTTCCAAAAAGTACACACTTCAGCTTTAAATGTGCTCAGGAATAGCAACCTTATGTCTGGAAGTGTGCGCTAGGCTTAGACATGAACATATGTACCTAGAAAACCACCAAATTCATTCCAAAGAAAGCTTTGGAAGTTCTTTTTCCTTCTTGGCAAACATGATGAAGCTCTGCTGGTTTCAGCAGCCGTTGTTTCAGTGCAGTGTCATCACGAGGGGTGGGTTGGTGCATGTTTTCTTCCAACCCGGTCTCTCCGGCCCTGAGCTTGCTTGCATGTGGGCCCCATTACCATGCCGTGGTCTCCTCCATTCCTGTTTCTTCCTCCACTCAACTCATCACTGCTCTCTGTGTCTGTGTTGACCCTGGCGCTTTGCCTATATTATGCGTTTCTCCATGGTTTTTGGTGCTGGGTTTTCTCTTCCCCTGTCCTGACTACTGGACGTGTCTCTGTTTATCCTTCTGATTCCGGATGGAACAGTTGTATGGCCATGATTTGTATTTCGAGTATTGTATATGTATTGTGTATGAAGTTTGATCGAGGTGTTTTGATTACCTTTCGAATGATTTTCTGTAGACATGATGGAGCTTTTCTGTCAGTAAGTTGTTTTGCATGCAACCGTGTATGTGCATGTCATTCTCTTTAATGTGTGAATTGTGTTTGATGCACGATACCTCTCATCACAGTGATCACATGAGCAAATTTACTGGTGATAATTCAACAGGATGCTTTTTAACTCACCACAGCTGGCTAGTCTATAAATGAGCTATTAAAGGCACAATATGTAAGATTTATTGTGTAAGACCACTAGAACAATGTTATATATTTTGTATAATCCCAATATCCCAAATGTTTCCGAGAATTCTTAAATCCAGAGAAATAAGCAATTTTAACCAGGACACGGACCATGTCCATGCGTCACCTATCAATGACATCATATCTGCGTTACTCTCGATTTCTGGTTTTATTTTGTAGAAACTATGGTAACGCCAAAGACGCTTTAATATATTATTTGTTTAATTAGACAGGTGAGCATCTGTGGATACACTCATCGACAGAAAACTAATCATGTTATATAGCTCAACACAGTAAGGCTTATTGTTTAAATCTCGTTTTCTTGATTTACGGTGAGTACCATGTTTTACCATGCCTAATATCGATCTAGCTTACTGCAGTGTGCAACAGTGTCTCATAGTAGCCGCCGAGCGAATGCACAGAGTAGCATTATAACAACTTTCAACACACAAATGTATCTAATATGATTAAACAGCGCCGCGTTACCCCACATACACATGACCGGAAGAAGCGGACGCGGTCGTTTGTGGCATAATAAAAGCTCCACAGTCGTCTCTCATTAGCTCCAGCGGCCTCGTTCCACTCCAACGACTTTCAGCCACACCCTGCTTCATACTACAGTAATGTTAATAAATCTTTAATACATTGGCTCATCCAAGAATATGATTTCTGCTTGAGTCCCATCAGATTCTTTTCCACCAGTTGTAGACATGAAAACACCTCCCATGATTCCCATGATGTTTTGAATAAGTGACCTCTAAAAAAAATTACATATTGTGCCTTTTAATAAATAAAACAACTACACATATCTAATCTAGATTACTGTCTAAAATTTTGATTTAAATATTGAATATTTAAATTTTTTTTTTTTTTAAATGTAGTATTTGGTTTAATGTTAGGTGGAAATACAGGTTTATAATTTTAAATACAATTTCAAACATTTGGACTCAGTAATTTTTTTTTTTTTTTTTTTTTAAGACGTCTCTTAAGTTCACCAATGATGCATTTATTTGATCAATACAGTAAAATCAGTGATACTGTGAAATATTAGCATTTAAAATACATATTTTGTTCCTGTGATGGCAGGAATTTTAGCTGAATTTTTATTATTAATTTATTTGTGAAAACTGATACGTTTTTTTTTTTTGTTTTTTTTTCCTCTCCAGGAATATAATGTTCACTAGACATGCATTTATATGAAATAGAAAACTTATGTAGCATTATAAATGTCTTTAAAAGTATTACTTCAAGAAAAAAATCTTATAGACCCCAAACTTTTGAATGGTAGTGGGAGTTTAATTTAAAATCACAAAATCAACTAACAAAATTAGTTAACTAATAAAACCAGTTTAAATATATCAGTAGTTTTAGGATTAAATTGACATGAAATTTAGTTATTAACCAATAAAACAGGTGCCACCATGTTCTTTTTTCCAGATTTCTGGGTTATCATCAATTTAATTTAGGATCAATTTAGGTCAATTTAAGTCAATCAATTAGGTTTTACACCTGGATTTAAAATAGCAAATTCAATCAGTCCGATCCATCTTCTCTGAGGTCCAGTGTTTTTCCCTAAACTTGATTGTATTGTGCACCTCAGCTACAGGACGAGGAGCGACGACGGAAACAGCAGTTGGAGGAAATCCGTAAGCGTGAGGCAGAAGAGAGAGTCAAACAGGAGGAGGAGAGACGCTGGAGAGAGGAGGAGAGAGCCAGACGAGAGACCGAGGAGAAGGTATTGAGATCGAAACGGACCAGCGACAACTAGGAACTTTCTATATGTAGTTAAATGCATTAAGGTGTTTCTGATGACAAAGGACTCATAGTCAAGAAATGAAGCATGCAGATAGTAAGTTTTTTGTGTAATGTGCATTTGGAGGCATGTTTTGGCACACTTCATATGGGACGCAGATTATCTTTGTCTTTTTTGCCCCCCTCGACCAGGCCTTAAACACTAGTCTCGACAACAGCAGGTAGATTTTAATGTCCCATACCTGTAATCTTGCTATTGATAAGTCAGGTTAATTATAGTGGGATGTTCCCAAAACATTCTCTGTACCTTTTATAAATCAGTCTTTCGACATATTTACCTGAAGGAGACATATGTGATCAGCCATGTTTATTCATGCTAATCCAAAGCTTTTTCAAGGTTTTGCCTGATTTCCATGTGGATGGTTCCTCACGATCTTGTAAGTGGGCGTGATTAAAGACAGCAGCTGATGTTTAATATGTCAGGCTGTGCAATATCACAGTCCCTTGTGCTTAATTTAAAATAATGTGTGTATATGTACTATACGTGCTGATAATAATAAGGTTTACAGCGGTCCTGGAGTTAGTAATGATCCGTTAACTGTCAGAGGCTAAATTAAGCTTGTTTAACTCCCATGTGTTACACTTCTGGAATGCCTCAGCAGGTCATCGACTTACCAGTGGTCTGAATTTACATTCTCCATCTAAAATGTGACCAAAACATCGTCCCACTATGTGACCATCCAGTTTTATTTGTGCCTGTGTGCGTCATTTTCAGACCACTGGTAATTTTAGAGGCCAGTTGTGATGTCCAATTGCATGTCTTCACAACATCTCCACTCATGTGTTTGTGATGTATCCCCATCCCCTTCAAAGAAACGCATGAGAATCAGATCTTTATACTACAATCCAGCACTTTGTTGGGCAGCCATAGCCATTCCATACAACATTGCTTGGAAGTGCTGTTGGAAATTGGCCCACCTTGGTTTTCATGGAGGCCGTCATAGATTGAACTAGCTCATGTGTGTTTTGCCTCCACATGCTCTCATAAGAGACATTCCCACCGCATACTAACCCAGGGGATCCAGAGCAGCCAGCCACTGGGTGTTTTTCTCCAGAGTTAAACCACCAAATGCCAGCCAGACCTTCAAGGGGAGCTTGTAACAGTATCATACGCTCCAGTCTTTCCATTCCAGTTAGAACCAGACGCGTATGTCAGCTGTAGTGACTTGTTCCTCTTTGGTGCCATCTGGTGTGCTCACAATCAAATGCAAGTCTTATACAGTATCTGCACTGCAAGCACGCAACACAATGCAACTAAACTAGATTGTGTTCATGCAATTAGCATTTTTAATCACTGGAGTGAAATCTTCGAAACACTTATGTACAAATAAACTAGATCCAAGAACAGAATCATTTTGTTTTCGTTTTATGTCCATGAAATAATCTATTGCCACAATTTTTGAATGTGAATGTGGACCATTATATATAATATATAATGTTACTTAATAAAATGGCTATAAATATTCATTATAAATTATTAGATTATTCAATTATATATATTATTATTTTAAGATTAATTCATATACTAATTTAAATCAGTTCTAAATTAAATATTTAAGTTGTTTTAGTTGTCATTTTAATTGTTTTAGTTTTATGTCCATGAAATAATAATTATTGCCACATATTTTTTTCCTTTATAATTGGATGTGGACCATTATATATAAATTAATGTTACCTAATATAATAATAATGGCTATAAATGAATTACTTAATTAATAATTAATGGCTATAAATATTCATTTTTTTATATATATATATATATATATATATATATATATATATATATATATATATATATATATATATATATATATATAAAACGCATGAGATTTATATAATATAATAATTTAAATAAATTCTAAATTAAATATTTAAGTCACTTTAATTGTTTTAGTTTTATGGCCACAATTTTTTTTTTCCTTTACAAGTGGATGTGAACCATTATACATAAATTACTTAAATAAATATTAAAATAAATACTAAATTAAACATTTAAGTCATTTTAATTGTTTTATAAATATTTAAATGTTTGATGTTGATTATTTAATTTTGTTATTAAATATTTTAATATATACTCTATTTCGCTGCTATCAACTATTTCAGATGAACTCGCTTTTCATGTCAATCTACCTGACATTTCCTGTTCATATGGGTGGTTCTTGGCCAGATTAAGCTGCAGTGTGCTCTGAACTTGCGAAACTACCCGCATTACAAATAACAAAGCTCTCTATGCAACAAGCAACAATGCAAGCTTGCAGTATTGTTGATTTTATGTCTCGTTTGTGCCGTTGCTTGCTTGCAGTGTAGTCTGTGTTTGTTAAAACCACTGGCCCACTTTCCCCAAACATCATGCAGGAGTAAGTTTTAGCTACTTAATTCACTCAGAAGCACATTACATCAAACATTTCTTCTACTACAATGTAGCTTTACTACATTGGTGCATCCATTAGCAAGAGTACCGTTAGCTTTGACCCAGGCCTCGCCGGTGCCCCTGGTGGTCAGTGTGAGCGGCGCAGGCTAGCTTAGGCAGCTCTAACCAGCTCTTCCCATGTTCCCCCTTCAGAGGAGACAGGAGGAAGAGTACTACACCCGCCTGGAGGCAGAGCGGCGCCGGCAGCACGAGGAAGCCGAGCGTAAGCTGCTAACGCCAGACGAGCCTGGTCTGTACAGACCCCCCCTTCCCCGGGACTACCAGCCCCCTTCACCCGCAAGCACCCCCACCACTAACAACAACAGCGCCCCTCCGCCCCCGCCTCAGAGAAACACCTCCTACCTCAAAACCCAGGTCGCCTCCCCAGACACCATATACACTGCCAAGTTTGTCTCGTACAATGATGAGGAGGAGGAGGAGGATGAGGAGGATGCAGGCCTAACAGGTCAGGTTAAGCTCTCGGCCACCCGGAAGTCCTACGGTGACCTTCCGCCCGCCCAAAAGCCCCAGCCGCCGCCAACCGCGCGCAAGCCCCGTCCTGTCTCAGATGGCATCTTTCTGTCCAACTCATTCCAGCTGCCCGCAGCGGCCAATGCCAACAGTACTGCTCTCAAGGCAGGGCAGCCCCCTCTCCTTCCCAACAAACCCAGCTTCATCCCATCAGCCAACTCGAAAGGTAGAGACGCCGAGGAGAGAGAAGGGCCCGACCTTAGCCCACTCGTCCTCCATTGGTTTATTCGTTTTCATGTTTTGGTTTTTTTGGTGTTCGTTTGTTCCTTTTCCTGTTTTCCAACGGAGACTCAGCGCTCTACATTTTCCATATTCCCTCTACCTTTCTATCTGTAAATTTACGTAGTATCATAGCCAATCAATCGAATCATGTGTCCTGGTTTTTATTTCTTTTTTTTTTTTTTTTTTTTTTTTCTCATTTTTTCTCTCCTTCTCAAGGAATGTTCAGTACAAGTTGAGCTCGGTTAACAGCATTTGTCTATTACCATAGAAAATATAATCGACACGTTTCTTTCTTTTTTTAACTACCGTTCAAAAGTTTGGGGTCAGTAAGATGTTTTTATTTTCAAAGAAATCAATTCCTTTTTTCAGCAAGGATGCATTAATGATCAAAAGTGACGAATCCATAAAAATGTTTTTAACTTGTATGTTTTTAGCATATATAATAACCAGAAAGGGGTTTACACCTTGTCTATGTAAAGTTGTATCCAAACTTTGTTGTCAAGATGACACAACTACTGTAAAAAAGCCTGAAAACTAAAGTTCCTTTTGCAAACTGTTCACACAAGAATACCAGAATACCAAAGTAGAGTTGCACGATTAATCATTAAAAGATAACGATCTCGATTCAAACATCCATGCAATCTCTTTTAGGGGTGGGACAAAATATCGATATGGCGATATATCGTCATCCTTCTCTGTGCGATACGAGAATCGTATCGCTGCGCCAAATATCGATATTTTAATAAAAAAAAATAAAGCGCTATATATAGATTTCTTTGCTCAAAGCGTCCTACTTCAAGGCGGGGCTCAACACATGAATGAGGGAAACGTGAACTTAAGTTAACTAGCCTAAGAAAAAGAGGTTATTAACAGGATGGCGGGCAGCAGTGTGAGTAAAATAGATGCCCCAGCCACGTTTAAGTTCAAAGTCTTGACGCACTTTTATACCATTGATGTGACAGTCGTAGACATCTTTGACGTTCTTCACCGAGCGCTTAGATATACACGGGAGCATTTGAAAGCATATATTAGGGATCCTCTGATAGACGCCTGCTTTCGAACGCTCCCGTGTATATCTAAGCGCTTGAAGAACGTCAAGGGTCTGTTTGCACCTGGTGACTTCATGCATTTTCTCTGATCGGATAGCTATCCGATCGTGAAAAGACCAGGTCTAAATGCCTAAATGCCTAAAAACGCATTTGAGACGGATTTAAATCCGATCGCTCAAACCACTTCAGGAGATGGTCTGGGACGCATTCCAGTCAAAACTGTCTATGCTCAGTCTAAATGCATCTGGTTGTTGAAACTACATATGTAAATTTTACTTCTCCCAAAAATACTAAAACTGAAACATGTGAGAGTCAGATATGACAACGCTACTGCATCACACATCGCCGCAGATCTCTTCAGCAAGCTGACGCGCAAACTGCCGCATATGAAAGTGAAAGTAAGTCGCAGACGCATAACACACAATTATCTTCATTAAAAGTAATGAGACCTTATACCAGTGCTGTTGCCGCTCTCTCCTATTGCAGTCTTTGATTTTGAAATTAACTGATGGTCAATAAAATGCACCTCATATTTCTTGCTTTCGGTGACGTGAACTCTATTAAATGTAGCCTACATATAAGATCGGATTTATCCGTTAACCTGCACTTAACCTTTTCACGTGCATTTTGTTTTCATATTAAGACCAATATCACGATGTATCATTATAGGATTGTCTAGCGATATATCGATTATCGCAGAATCGCTGACTCGCGATATTATCGTTATCGTGAGCCATTTATCGTGATCGTATCGTATCGTGAGGTACCCTCCGATTCCTATATGACAACAATTCGCCTGTGCCTGTTAAACCTTTGACAAAATCACACTGGAAAATCTGCGTTGGCCCAGAGGGAGACGTTATTATGTTTAGGTATGAAACGGCTTCACAAACAGTCTTTTTAACATCACAATATTGTTATTTCTGTTACAAATATTCAAATGATCACAGAAGAACTGTGTAAAAGTTTATAGCTTGGATATAAACACTGATGTGATCTATGGAATCTACAGAAACAATCAAAATAGATCAAATCCTTCTGAAAGTAACTTGGCGTTTCAAATAAGGATTGTATCAATTGACCCTTTGCCGAGAGATTGATTGACAGGTGATCTAA
This sequence comes from Megalobrama amblycephala, assembly GCF_018812025.1. Lineage (NCBI taxonomy): Eukaryota > Metazoa > Chordata > Actinopteri > Cypriniformes > Xenocyprididae > Megalobrama > Megalobrama amblycephala. The sequence continues at coordinate 32,648,628 of NC_063054.1, read as the reverse complement.
CCAATCATAACGGTGAATCAACCGTTTTGTCCGACAAAGCCGTCAGGGGAGTTAGTAGATTAACGTCTGTGGACTTGAACTTGAAAAATGGCGCATACCGATGTCTTTCCATGGTTGAAACAACATTCCTTTTGATGGGAATTCATGTTTATTTGATGGTATAAATTAACTAGTAGGAAGAGATGTTCGGTTCACGAGGCGTTCTGTAGCCTCGTGACACATTAAAGAGCCACAAAACGTTATTTGTTTAAATTTCTTAAAAAATTACTGCTCTGTGTTGTCTGTCGACTCATTGTTCTGCGATATATTTTTCACTACATGAGAACGTGTTGTGTAAGAGTGGCATGGCTTGTCGGACATAGTAACAGTAACTAAAGGGGGCGGGTCTTTACGAACGGTCAGTTACATTGTTATGCCATTAAGAGACGACAAGTGACTGAATGTAATTCGTTCAAAAACGCTGATTCATCCAGTAATGAAAGAAGTGAAGTATTTATGAGTGAGTCATTGAATCATTCATTCAAAAGGATTTTTTTAAAGTAGACTGCAGCAATTCATATTTTGTCAGAACCTCTAATAAATTAGGGCTACATGTTATTTTGTTAAGTTGTCTCTTGTCTGTTCAGAGTCGTGGGAGAATTCTCTATTTGAAACCAAAGAATCGTGATTCTCAGTTTATCCCGAATCGTGCAGCTCTACCAGAAAGGTTGGAGTAACTTTACATGAGTTGATCAGGTAGTTTTCCAGACTGTTGCGTTTAATCAGCAGAACAATATAACTTAATGCAATTTATAGGTATTATTACTGTTATTCTTATTATATTTTTTTTAAAGTATCACTTATTTAATGCAGCAAATGCTCTCGATTGAGCTTAACTTGTATTGAACCCATAATATTCCTTTTAATTAGTTATTAGATTTTTGTTTGTTTGTTTTCCGATCACCTATTCTCCCGAATTCCTCTTCCTCGAATCATCCTAGCGCCGTACAAGCAGTCAGTAGACCTTGTGATTCGCTGTGCGGTCCAAAATCAGTCCAAGTACTGTTGGTGTTGCCAGCCGTTTCATGTGTGTGTGATTTGCTTTGGGGTAGGCCCGGGCCTCAGCGGCCAGACGCCTGCTCGTCCGTTATCAGCTCGGGGAACGAGACACTGGCTTCTTGTCACTTGCAGTGGTGGGCTCAATGCTGCACCTCTCCTCAGTCCTGTTTACACTTGGCAACGGGGAAAAGATCTGTTGGATGAGGCGCTTTTCTTGTGCTTGACTGTTTAAAATCCATCTGAATTTGTTAGCACAGTGACCTTTAACAGTCTTGTTGCTTACAGTCCCGCTAGAACATTTTTCTGGATTTGGCGCCCTCAAGTGTTCATTTTAAATCAGTGCATGTAGTTTAATACTTAATAAATACATATGAATACTATTTTAAATAAATAAATAAATAAATAAATAAATATATATATATATATATATATATATATATATATATATATATATATATATATATATATTTTTTTTTTTTTTTTTTTTTTATTCACCAAGTACAGTGAAGTACACAAAGTCCTTGTTTAACTTTTCTCAAACTTACTTATATATTTATCTCTTTTTTGCAATTGTCTGTACATACTTATTTAACTTAATGAACATATCAGATGTGAAACTTTTAAACAGTCATGTGCAAAAAAAGCAGTTCAACCCTATTGCACAAAGATGCCCAGTGTATCTGACCTTGCATGTAACCTGCACAAAGCTCCTCTCCACTTAATGTCATTGGGGCCTGTTGTGATCAGAATTGCATTTACGCTTACTGAGGAACTAACTTTGCATTAATCAGCCAATAAAAGCACGGCATTCCTCCCTGCTCAGACTGACTGAAGCTTTTTTTTAAAGCCATGAATCAATCGCTGCTGCTTTGCTTTATGCGTCTCTTACCAAATCATTGTCATTATTCTTGTCTGCAACACTGCTGAAGCCTCATGGAACCAAAACCAGTTCAATCAAACAGCCTCTAGTGATATGTTGCCATCACTGTAGTGCGCTGCAGATATTCCATACACACCCTTTGGTTTTTACCTTTACGTTTAGATTCAGTTCCAAAACCTAGTAAGCTGCCTGTTTAGACAAAATTCATTGCAGGTAAATGTTTTCTTCTAAAATTTGTCTTTCCAGAATGCATTGCAATGAGTTAAAAAGTTAATCTGAGATGATGGACGACTTGAGAGAGATGTTAAATATAGTAGTAATAATAATAATAATAATAAACAATAAATAGTGTATGTATAATAATAATAATAATAATAATAATAATAATAAATATTATATATTTTAAATGTTAATTATAAATATTTAATTAATTACGGAATAACATTGTATGAAAATAACGTAGATAATGATAATAATAATAATATAAATATATATGCATAAACAATATATATGCATGTTATAATAATAATAATAATGTGCATGTATAATAATAATAATGTATTTGATAGTCTGTATTCTATTAGTCTAAATTATATTTTTGATTTTTTTCAGCAATTAAAGAAATATTCTATGTATTGTATTATATTTATTTCATATTGTAATTATTAACATTTAAAATAAATGTTAATAATAATAATAATATTCTTTTAAATATTTTATTATATTTAATTGCTAAAAATATCATTTAAGTAATAATAATAACTTTTATTATTATATATAATACATTTAAATAAATTCATTAAAATACAATAATTTTAAATTTCTGTATTTAATTTTTTTTTAAATGTTTGTTGATTACATTTACATTTAATTAACTTGAACACTTTTAACCAATATTCATGTGTAATATAAATTGTGTATTCGATTATTACATTAAGATGCTATCTTTTTGAGTCGCTATGTAGAGCGCCTCAAATCAGTAACTTTTGAGGTTCCATCTCAATTAATATGTCACCTTAGAAGGCAGCTCACTAGGTTTTGTAACAGAGATTTAGCATTGATGCGATATTGATTTTGCTTGGTTTCAGCTGTGTTGTAGTTCTCACTCTTATCTTCTGTTTGTCTGCTGTCTTTCTGTCCAGTTTGTCTTTTATATGTATGTGTGTTTGCCATCATCATTTGCTTGGCTCCACCCACCCTCCCCTGCTTCCTCTCACATTGGGCCGCATGGAATCGTGGGATTCCACAGCCCCTCCCATCACCTTCTCTGAGAAGGTGCGCCGACCTGCTGGAACAACCAAGTCTCTGAGCAAAAAGGATCACTAGCTGTGGACTTTCAGCCTTTAATGTTTTTTCTGCTTTATTTTTATAGAAGATCATGAACAAAATCAGAAAATTTAGCAAAAAAAAAAATTTGTTTTTAGCATTGTTGGGATTTGATGAAAGGAAAAACATTGCTGTTCAGCCATATAGTACTGTAGAGCTGTTCAGTCAAGATGTCAGTTTGTAGGCTAAATCATTTAATGGGTTTTTAGAAAGCATTTTTTTGATTTGAGTAAAAAAGGTGTTTGGTCAACATTACTTTAAAAGTTTTTCACTACAATATTATTTGCACACAGCCGTACACATACTCTTTGAGAAAAAAAAAAGTACAAAAATTGTACCTTTAGGAGTATAGCAGCTTGTCACTGGGGCAGTTCTTTACTTATTTACCCTTGAAAGGTTCATAATAATGCCTTAAGTGTACATTTACTACTATAAGGTATTAATATGCATCTGTTATTAAAAATATTTTTATTTATTATTTTTAATTATGATAATTAAAATGTTTATTTCTATATATAGCATCTTTTTCAAAGATGCAATTAATTCTTAAAGATACCTTTTTTTTTTTTTTTATTGAGGAAAAAATACTGATGGAACTGTATGTTGAAATTTACATCTGTATGAACTTGAAATTTATATAGACATATTACTTGCTAAAATGTTAACTAGAATTTTTACATGTTAAAACTATTGCTGTTCTTTAATAAACTACTTTCAAAATATCTAACGAGCTGTTGTACTTCTAAAAGTACAGACTTCATAACATAAGCACTTAAGGACTATACCTACTACAAAAATGTGAGTTTTCTTGTTTGATCTGTATTAGTCCTTATGTCCCAGTTTGCATTTCTGAAGCACACAATGGTTTCAGATTTCATTTTTGAGGTCTGACTCTGTAATTCGTGTTATACAACAAAACAAAGTCTCAAAGTAATGTGAACCACAGATCTTAGCTTGCTCATAAATCAAAAACCCTTGGTTTTGAAGGGAATCAGTGCTCATTGTCTTCCAGGTTTTATGAGTACAAACTGAACAGCTCTGTGCAAACATACAAACAAAAAAATACAGACATTTTTATTGCATTGCAAACCAAAAAATAAAACACATTTGGCCTCAGAAACAAAACCTTTCACCTCTAATTGGGCCTTTTCTTTTTTCTATATGCTTTTCGAGCCACTTGTTTTAGGCTAAACCACCAGCTGCCCTGTTTTGCTCTTGAAGTACTTGGTTGTCACCAGTGGAGAAGGTTTTTTTTTTTTTTTTTTTTGGTTCACAAGTCAATGTGTTTGTGTCTTTCTCCCTCCGGCCAAACTCATTCCATTATCAGTCAATCAGTGAAACCGTCAACATGCATTTGGATTGCGGTGGTGCTCTTGCATCCCATTGCTTAGAAGTAAACTGGCATTCTCCGGTTCAATCCGGACCGTCCCTTCGCCCTGACAGACACAAGGACACGTGAGCCTCAGATGACGCCTACGGTAGGTCATCGGTGGGGGTCGCCGTAAAGGCCAGTTGTGCGGAGCTGGGGAGCGTCTTGCTTACAGACGTTCCTCAACTCGAGACAAGTTTAGAAGCAGCTGGTGCTTGACCTCCACCTTTGACCTGTGATCCACAGACCTTGTGTCAGGTGTGCTTTGGAATGCTTTAACACTAACTAAACAAGCTTTCCTCTCGCTGTTCAGCTTCTGGTCTGTGGAGCCTTTTGAGAACAGAAGTTGCTGGGCCAATGTATGGTTGAACTGAACAATCTTCGTATTAGGCAGATTTAAGGGTCTATGATGGGGATGTAATGTTTTAAAGTCAACAAATTTATATATTGTACAGGATATAAATTTTAATTTTATAAGTGCTTGAAAATCGATTAATTGTGATTAATCGTATCTAACATAAGTTTGTAAATATATATATATATATATATATATATATATATATATATATATATGTATGTATGAATGAATGAAGAGTTTTGTTCCAAAACACAATAACTCCATTTTGATTAATTTGAGTAAAAAGGTGTTTTCTTTACCAAGAAAGTGGCAAGATGAAAATCACTATTTTCTGTTTCAAACTTTCACATAGCATCTTTTGGTTATAAAAACATTAAAATTCAAATCTACATTTTGATTTTAAAAAGTTTATTATAAAAACGTATTATTTTTTTCCCCAAAATGCAATAAATACATGACACTTTTTTTCAAAATGCAATTAATCCATCAATATAAAAGTTATTTTTCAAATTGAAAATACACAACAAAGTAAGTTGATTCATATACATGACAGAGTCTAAACTTTGCCAATATTTATCTTATATAAAGACATTTTACTAAAAATACATTCAGCTGTCACTCCCAAAATGAATCTTGTTAATGTTATAAATTATTTGTCATTACTGATTAAAGAGTATCTGGCACCACCGCACGGTTAAATAAACACATTTGCCGAGTACATTGGTATTAAAAACGGCTTTTAAAAAAGCCTTCAATGTTTACAGTGGGTGGAATGGAGCGCTGTGATTGGTTGAGAGTGGATATATCGCGTTCTGCAGAGAAGAGAGACTGGCGTTTGTCGCGTTTTGGAAAGAAAGGGAGAAAACATGACAGAATAACACGACAGATATCGCATTTTGCGCAAAATTAATAAATGACTTTTCAATACCGACCAGATACAATACTGATTTTGGTGGAAACTCAATTTTTTGAAAATGGCGTTTGTCGCGTTTTGGAACCAAACTCTTCATACACACATATACACATATATATATATATATATATATATATATATATATATATATATATATATATATATATATTTACAAACTTATGTTAGATGCGATTAATCGATTCAAAAGCACTTTATACATATATATTCATGCACAGTTCACCACCATTATGAGCCCAGCAGCTTTTGCAATTATCTTGCTAATCGCTTTTGAAATTATATTCTTGATATTTCATGTCAATTTCACATTGTTTTTACCATTTGACAAAATTAAAACAGGATTTAATTCGTACACTGGAAACACAACAGGACTAGGATCAGGAGAAGTTTACAAGGACCCGCGAGAGAAATGGACAAAAGGGTGAGTAACACAATCATGCACTTGGAATGTTTCTTAAAACCCAGAACGTTTGTATGATGCATATAAACCAAAGATGTCTGGTTTGCCTGGGTTGGACCATAAGCTGTGGTATTTCTGTAAGCCTCCACAAACATCATTAACTCTTCAAACTCTGAGCTCACAGCATTAGGTGTGGTACTGTAGAAGCACCACCCAAACACAGAAGAACTCGTCTACTTAGGACATTTATCAACGCTTTAAATTGTGTTTTTGATTGCAAAACAATCTTGGAGATATTTGGGATTAGTTTACCCAAAATGAAAAGTCAATTATCATTTACTCACCCTCATGCCATTTCAAACCTATATAACTTAATCTTTCTATTGAGGAACACAAAAGATGATGTATATGCAGTGGTTCCCACAGGTTTGAAATATACTTGCGGTGGTAGCCGGGTGGAAAATCCTCCTATTACCCACAGCACAAAAATGGTCTTGTGACAAATAACAAATATTGTGTGATTTTTAACGATATTTTTATTGATTGAAATTCATTTTAATTACATAGGCTATTATTACATTTAATTACATACTAATTTTATGCATTGTAAATTATGCAAAATTACTTTTTTTGCAGTTGAGTTTATATTTCACAGTTCTGACTTTTTTCTCAAGAAAACTGACTTTTTTCCTCTTGCAATTGTGAGAAAAAAAAGAAATGTGAGATGAAAAAGTTGCAACTATCTTTTTTTTTTTCTTGCAGTTGCGAGGAAACCATTTCTTCACAAAAAAAATCTTCACAATTCTGACCTTTTCTCACAATTCTAAATTTATAACTTGCAATTCTGATAAAAGTCAGAATTTATGTAATTTCGCAATTGCAAGAAAAAAGTAATAATTGAGATAAAAATTCGCAATTATCTTTTTTACTTGCATGTTTATATCTCAAAATTCTGAGAAAAAAGTAAGAATTGCAATTGCGAGGGGGAAAAAGTGAGAATTGCGAGTTTATATCACAATTCTGAGAAAAACAGTCGGAATTGTGAGATATAAACTCGTAATTCTCACACATTCACAACAAAATTACAAGCAGTTACAAGAAAAAAAGTCGGAATTATAAAAAAAAAAATTTTAATTCCATGGCTGAAACAAGCTTCCATTCAGTTTGATATGCCACATTTTAATCAGAAAATGGATGAAATTTGTATTCTATCTTCTTGTGTTCCACATGAGGGTCAGTAATAAAAGCATCTTTATTTTCTGGGTGAATTATTTCTCTCATATGATTGCTTACATATGATTGTTTTTAATTGCAGCGGCCCCGATCAGGAGAACACAATAGGCGGAGCTCCGGAAAATCTGACATTTAAGGAGCGCCAGAGACTCTTCTCACAGGGAAAGGAAGTGTCGAATAAAGTGAAAGCGTCCCGGAAGCTCATGGAACTGGAGAACGAACTGAACATAAAGCAGTAGCGAAGAGCCCAAGCAGGACTAAATGCCAATACGTGATCCATCCCTGGAAAAAACAAAAAAACAAAACACATCCAGCTATGGCTTCCCAGTCATTTCCAAACATTCTTTTTGGGTTTTATTGAATAGCTGGACAGTTAAGTATCATTTAGATGCAATAAGAGAAGATATTCCATAAATTCCCTCGAAAGATATATTATAATAAAGCACTGTAAATTGTTTAATTATATTAATAAGAAAATTGAAATGACATGAAGGGGGTATATTTTTGTTTGTGAAATGTTATTGAAAAATGACGCATTCTTTGCTCATTTTATTTTTTTTAATAGGCAGTAATGTGGGATATTTTATGGCGTTATTTTATTCTCTTTCTACATCTTTCCACAATTTTTTTTGAAAGTAAGTGCCGATATAATAGACCAATGTTAACAGCTCTCAGTACAGAACAGGGTCCGTGTCGGTCCCGGTGTATTATTCAACAGCTCAACAGTAGCGTGTGAATGAAACCTATATAGGAGGCTCACGTTTATCTTGTCGCACTGTTTATTTTTATTTTTTTTTCCGGCTGGTTCTTCCGCGTTCATGGATACACAGGCACCTTTCCGCCATGTCTCGTGTCTGCATTCAAATGATTTTGCTCCGAAACGAGCTCTCGTAACCTTGTTAGCACCATTTGTGAAATTGAGTTTTTTCTTTGAGAATGTAGTTGTTTTTTTCTTGAATATTTTTACTACACCATCTGCAAGTCTGTCATTCCGTAAGAGCGCTGAGGTTTACCACTTTTATAAAATGTTTAGAATTTTCTAATTCCCAGATTTTCCTTTTTGTGTTTAAATGAACCGGACGATGTGTAGTCCACAGTTCTGACGTTGGCGAAACAGGTTTGATGGTAGCATAATGTTAAAAAGAGATGATTTAAATAAACGAGATGCAAGAGCCTTTTGATTAGCAGGTATTTATTTGAACCTTATTGATATAGTGATGGATTTGCTTGTATTTATAAGTCTGGATAATCTGCAGGTTAAATTTGATGGATGAGTGACAAACGTGAGAATTAAACGCGTCTTTTGACGCACTAGGCCACTCCGCGCTGTTTCATTGTGCATTCAACGGCTTCCCTCAGCTCAGTATTGCAGACGTTTATTTAAATCAAGGATCTGGTCGTGTCTCTTCAGTTTGAAGCATTCATAGTCTAGACCTGTTGGCGCCTGTGTAAATAATTTTCCAGAGAACACAAACTTTGTAAATTCAAATGATGCATAAGGGTAATGTCAATATCCTTCCTTTTTTGCCACTTTGAGAAACATAAACTGACACATATACACACACAGTCGTGTTTTCATTTTAGGTTAAAGATGAATTCATTTGATTCATTTTAATGGTTGTTACATAGGCTTTTGTAAATCATAAATAAATACGATTTTACAAAAAATCTGAATATTGTCTGTATTTTATAAGAATAATTTATCATTTATATTGCTTTAGTCTTTTTTTAAAAATCAGAAAAAATGTCTTTTGTAAGACTTTACTCATTTTTTTTAAAGAAAAAATTATGCTCACACAATATTTATTTTATATAATTTTAACCAATATTTTAAACAAAAAGATTTGATTTTTAAAAATATTTCAATATTTGATTTTTTTTTTTTTTTTTTTATGTAATTTCGGCAAATATTTTACAAAAAGTGGAATTTAGTTTCTACTTGTTTTACAAAAGCAGAAAAATTATTTGTATTTTGTAAGAACTGTTTAAAAAAATAAATATGCCATAAAATGTTATATTTAATATAATTTTCATCCTTTTATTTGGACTTTTTTCATTGTAATATCACGACAGTTATACTCATTTTTCTACTTGGCCCTTCAAACATCACTATAGCTTTTAATTCAGAAAATGAATTTAGAAAAGGTGAAATCAAGCTGTTGTGAATGAGCTTTAATGCATTTTTTTCAATACATCAATAGATCTGAATACAAACATAAGCATGATTGACCCAGTTAACACATTGCATTCAAGATTTAATGTTTTGAATGTATTTCTGAAACTCTATCACTGCCTTCTCCTGGTCTTGTGTCTCAATGGACCCTTTTCGAAGTCGGCGGATTTCTTTGATGGCTTCCAGACCGGAGATGTTCCTCATTTTCACCAGGTAGCAGGCTAGCATGGTCCCTACCCTGCCATGACCATGCATACAGTGAACCGCAACAGCCTGAGGATCAGAAAGGGCCAAAATCAGGTTTCATCTGGCTGACAAGAGTTTATGAAAATATTTGACATTTTGTTGACCCTTATAATAAGCTTTATGTAGTGCCCAATGTTAAAATATTACCAGATCAGGGTTTCACAGACAGGGTTTATCTTAAGCCAGGATTAGGTCTTAGTTCAATTGTGATATTTAAGTAGCTTTTATAAATGTACACTAGAAAATAACATTTCTGGTGTAAATCTTGAAACAAAACACTGGCACTGACATATTTTAAGATATGTCAGTACAAGTTTCTTTCAGTTAAAACAGCTCAAACATACATTTTAGTCTAGGACTAGCTTAAGCCTTTTCTGTGAAACCGGGGGAAGAAGTTCTTATAACAATATAAATGTGTTTTATAACATGTTTAATGTAGGCTCTTATGCATTATAATTATATAAAATTGAGTTTGACAGTGTTAGTTGCCCATATTTTTTACATTTATGTTTTATTGCAGAAAAACAAAACAATTACACATGGGCCTGAATTGAAAAAATATAACTATCTCTTTGATCTTAAAGGTAAGTCCAGGGTTGCCAGGTTGCCACAACAAAACCCGCCCGAATCCTTCTCAAAACTTGATCAACCGCGTTTCAGGGTAAAAATCGTGTTCCAGGGGGTAAAATCCTGGTAAAATTCGCATCCCATGGGCTAAATATAATGTTATTTGGGGTCGCTTCAACCCGCGGATATTTAAAAAAAACCGCGGCAACAGTGTAAATATAGCCCAATTCCGCGGGAAAACCGTGGACTTGGCAACACTGTGCAAGCGGTGTCACGTGTCATCCGTTTCTTTTCTCAGCGTTTGGTTGTGATTATTGAACAAGTATTTTGTTTAAAAACGTTATAGAAATTTCTGGAGCGGAATCCAATTTGTATTTAAAATAACTTTTTTTTTTAAATAAATTTGAACGATTATACTTTTTTTATACTCGTGTTTGCGCCCCCTTGCGGAAGAAACCTTTTGTTTTACAGGAAACGGACGCATTCGCATTATTAGTATACTATTAGTACTGCAAGTATCATAAAAACACATTGCATAGCTAGATATTGGTTGAAAATGAAGCTGTAGACTTCTAATTCGATCACCTACTCTATAAAACACCATAAAAGTGTTTCATCCTCACCTGCCCTTTAGCATTGGCTTCCTCCACGATGCTCAGGAATCGCAGTATTTGAGCCAGACTCGGTGGCGTGAAGTCCATTATGCTGATGTGATGCAAGATGAGCTCTGGACAGGTATCATACTTCGGTGGTTTTGATTCTGTCAAGCACACCAGGTGTTTGATGCCATTCTTCACCAGGAACTTATAGTGCTGAGTTTCTGTAGGACAGGCCAGTCCGGCGAGTTTATGAGGTTCGACCCATGAGAAGTTCGGTGGAGCGACGCAAGCACACGACATGTTTAGATGAAGTGCTGCTGCTGCTGCTGCTGCTGTAATGCCCTTTGATGCTTCACATCAGCTTTATAAAGCCACTAACCTGGAGAATGAATCGGGCTGCAAGGGCGTGTCCAGTGTGACTGTCAAACTAGCATTGCGTAACAGGATACTACTACTTGATTTATGTAAGTACATTAACAAAAATTAACATGGGATGCTGAGACCGGGGCTAGTTGTCACACTCATATTTCTCGACTACAAAAAACAATTGTACATTATATTGATATTGAACAACATTTCAATAAAAATCCTTTATTTTTAAAATATAATTTTATTATTTTAATTAATATTATTTTTCCTTTAAATATCAGAACAGTTATAGCCTACCCAGTTTTCTACTTTGCCCCACAAAAATCACAAGGAATTTCAAATCAAAAATTGAAAACATGTTAGAAAATGTTAAAACCAAGCCATTTTAAGCATGTTTGAATTAATCAATACAAAACACAAAATAATGAAACAAATAATCAAACAGCAAAATGTCATATAAAACTTTTTTTAAAAATGACAAATTTTGTCATTGAAAAAATATTCTCAATGTATGTCAACAACATGAATGCATGTAATTTATTTATTAAAATGTATGTCAGTGTAGTTTTATTGTGTTAGCTTATTTAACATGCGCTGAAAAGGATATATTAGAAACATTTATATTGAATATAGAATTTTTCATTACCCTTTAAGATTTTATTAATATGATTATTTTTAGGTCTGAAAACCACACTTTTGACATTCCCTGATGTGAAAAGTAAATTTTGTAGGATTGTCTTCTGGTTGTAATTGAGGGTGGAGCTGCCTGGAGCTTCTGATCTAGATTGGTTGTCTTTTAATCACAGACAATGAAAGAACAACAGGTTGCATCAGGTTTAGTATTTTGCATGAACATTTCATGAAGAAGTCCAATGCACTGCCAAACAGAGGAGCATCGATATCAAAGCAAGACTTTTGATGGCACAACCGCTCATGCAGGGTGCAGGTGGGATGACTTTGAGATCAGGAATCGTCCCTGTTTTGCGTGATATGTTTGTCTGGAAAAACACATTAACAACACTGTTAGGCAACTTAGACAAATGAGAGATTGATGCATGTTGTGGAGGTGTGGACACTTACAAATGAATCAGCAATTATGACAAGCTGATCGATTCTCTTCAGTGTTTGCTGGTATTGATTGATAGATGTGTCATTCCAAGTCATGTTGTTCATCATGTTGCGCCAAGCACTGCAATTATCAAAGCCATAGTCATTATTAGGAATAAATGCATTCATGAATCACATTCGGGTGACACTAGTGTTTATAAGTTAATTACTTTAGACTTGGTGATCCCATCTCAGATCTTAAAGTAGTTACATTAGGGAAGCTCATACAGCCGCTCAGATTCATAGCTGGATAGTAGAAGAGGAAGGCCAAACACATCTCTTCTGATGTCGAGAGCCCCCCCTGTGGGCAGACAAAAAATGGCATTTTACTGTAAAGAAGTTGTTTAAATGTGAAGCTGCATAAAGAAAAGTTACATATTTGTACCAACCCATGTGAGTGTGGTGCGGTTTTCAGTATTATAAGTGCACTCCACCAGCAATTTGTCACCCTGAAAGAGAAAAAGGTTGTTTTATTCTACTTAATACTACCAATTATGCATTAGTAATCCAAACCTTCTTTAGACAAGGCAAGACCATAGTTTTTGGCTTGACTAACATAAGTGTTATGTATGGCAATGTGCATCGCATATATTTGATACAGGATTGAAATCCCTGTAAAGTGAGCTAAATGTTAAGTTGTTCAATTATTTAAATCATTTCACACTCACCAATTTCACTGTCTTAGTTTTGCCCAAGTTTGTCACATCCTGGTATTCGAAATCATAGTTTTCATCCACAGCTAAGAAATCGATCTGTTTTCCTCCTCTGAAATAGACAACAACATACTTAACATGTTTTGTTTTTTTCCTTCAGACATTTTGAGCAGTGAAAGACCATGGAGGGCTTTGAACGTGATAAGAAGTATCTTGCATTGAATACGAAAGCATGCGTGTAACCAATGTAGTCTGTGTAGAATAGGAGTAATGTGGGAATTTTTTTGGTATATGTGACAACCCTTTTCTGAAGGAAAGTTCTGAATATATTGGATTGTATTTATTGTTGTGTTGGGTAAGTCATAGAGAATTACAGTAATCAAGCCGAAAAGTAATGAAAGCATGAACTAAGGTCTCAGCATCATTGATATTTAAAAACGGATGTAAACGAGCCAAATTACGGAAGTAAAAGACTTTGGAGAGTTGGTGAGTGAGGAAATGTAAGGAAGGAAGGAGAGTTGAGAATCGAAGATTATACTAGGGCTGCATGAGTTATCGCGATAAAATCGCACGCGATTTGACAAAGGCTGAGATTATTTTATGCACAGCTTGTCAGAGCTGCACGGCTCTGTGATCAGTAGTAAATGCTTCTCCATCTGAAAGCCAGAGGGCGCTCTCATGCAGAAAATCAAAATATGCCCTGCCGCAGAAGTAGATAACACGAGTCATATCGCTGAGGCTGAATAAACAGATGATTGAAACGCTCTGATTGATTAAACATGACTAATAAACACACGGCTGCCTTGTTCTGTGTAAGGCTACGTCCACACGAAGCCGGAGCTTACCCTAAACCGATGTTTTTTTTTTTTCCTTGTCTCAAAAAATATCTGTGTCCACACAAAACCACTGAAACGACTCAAAATGATGTAGTATACATGCCAGACCATTATGTGGCGCTGTAATTCTGTCACAGAAATGCACTTAAAGCAGCGAAGAAGACTCGGAGCATGCGCATAAGCCTTGCGTGCTGAATACAAACTATAGTAAAGCTTAGAAATACCGCTTTATTTTGGCTCAGTATCATCTGCAGCATGAACACAAGCATCTAGAGTCTGCTATTGCTGTTGTTGGTGCTGTTTTGTGCTGTTAGCGCCGTCTGACTAGGGTCGACACGTGGGATGATGACATCATTGTTTCAGAAAATATACGGATGGCCCCGTCCACACGAAAACGCAAAGACAGCGTTTTCAAATTTATCCACTCTGGGACCCGGTTTCAAAAAATAGCGGTTTCACCTTTCGAAAACGCCGGATCCGTGTGGACGAAACGCCTATCCGATAAAAAATTTGTGCATATTCACAGAAACGCGTCTCCATGTGGACGGGGCCTAAGAATCCACATCATCTCACAGAAGGATGCTCAACTGTCGTTATGAAGTGAGTTTGGAGTAAAAACATGTTATTAAATGTTGTCTTTTGTTGGACAAGATGTTAATAAATGCTTCTCATGTCTGGAAAGATGTTTGATGTACATTATTAGCGACTCAAACTCGCAGTGCTTTCAGATGGATTAGCATTTGGAGCCATACTTCATTGACAAGCTGTGCATAAAAAAATAATTGCGCAAAGAATCGCGTTTAAACGATAATTACGTTTAATGTTATTTTCTGTATTGTGCGATAAATCGTGCAGCCCTAGATTATACCTAGGTTTTTAAACACAGACTCCAGCGATATTAATATTACAGAAACGGGATGTAATTTGAGGAGAACCAACAAGAGGTAGATCTGTTTTTCAGAGAAAATTACTGATCATCTTTGCATTTATGTCATCAATACAAGCTGATATGGATTTGGTGGGGTAAGGAGCAGTGCGTTGAGAACATATGTAAAGTTAGGTGTCATTTGCGTAGCAATGGACGTTAGAGCCATGTTACCAAATGGAAATATGTAGATGATGAAAAGTAAAGGCCCAAGAACAGAGCCCTGGGGAACACCATGTGAGACAGGGGCAGTAGGGGACTTAGCCTGGCGGATAGAGATGTAATGCCGATGGTCAGACAGGTAGGAAGTGAACCAGGATAGGGCAGTTCCAGAGATACCAAGAACAGAGACTCATGAAATGAAAATACTGTGAGAGATTGTGTCAAATGCAGAGGAAAGTTCTAATAGAATTAAAACGCAGATAAAGCCTGAGTCAATGGCTACAAGGAGATCATTGAGAACCCTAACAGGGTTCCCGCGGGGTCTTAAAAAGTCTTAAAAAGTCTAAAATTCTGAACTTTAAATTTAAGGCCTTAAAAAGTCTTAAAAATGGCCAGATTTTCATCCGAGGTCTTAAATTTCATTTAGTCAGGTCTAAAATTTTTTTTTACCCATTTCCAGAAACATTACCTGCTGAAAGTTATTACAAAGTAGCAAAAAAGTGGCGAGACGTAGTTCTTTCTGGGGTAACTACAAATCCTGTGATAAATGCAATACCTGCCCGCGAAATACGTTTGCGTCTCCTCAGAGTTACTTTCAACGAGACATGGCTAATCACAGCGATTTCTGCTGTTGGTTACAAGCGGTACCCAGCTCCATGTACGAGGCTCACTGCAAACTTTGCAAAAAAAAAAAAAAATCAATCGGGTACTCTGGGTGTGAAGGCACTGGAGTCACACGCCAGAGCGGAGAAACACAAGCTAGCCGCAAAATGCCTTCAGCGGACTCGGCCAATTAGCCTCACCGCTGCCGTCGTCCTCCTCAATGCCTGGTCCCTCCAGTCTCCAGCGCAATATCATCGCAGCTCCGTCGAACAACCTTCGGGGAACTTTTGGATCGACTGACACATCGAAAGCCGAGGTGCTTTGGATACTACACACGGTGACTAAACGCCACTCATTTAATAGCAACAGTGAGATTGGCTATCTCTTCCAAGTGATGTTCCCTGATTCAGTATTCTCGAAGACGTACTGCGGGCCCAACAAGATCACTTGTGTGGCGAGATTTGGATTGGAGGAGTTTATAAAGGGGGAATTGATTCGTACTCTTACCGGGCCATATGTCGTAATGTTCAATGAAAGCCACCAGGACCAAGCAGCTTGACGTCCACATTCGTTTCTGGAACAATGGAATTGTTAAATCGAGGTACCTGGGCTCACAGTTCATGGGACAGTGCGGGACACACACACACACACACAAATCAGATAATGTTAGATAGATAGATAGATAGATAGATAGATAGATAGATAGATAGATAGATAGATAGATAGATAGATAGATACTCTAATTATCCCGAGGTAAGTATCTATCTAACATGGATTATCTGGTGTGTGTGTGTGCGCTACATTGGTTGTTACCTGGGTTGGAGTAGCCTGTTCAATCTCTATTAGGCTATTAATATTCTGTTTTGTAATGTAAATAAATATGAGATGAAATCTATTCTATTTGAGGGCAAGTTTGTTTTAGCCTATTTTCATTTGGGCCTAAGGTTTTGGGCATTTGGCACATTGTGTGTGGAAGGTTACTAATGTGATTGCTTTATCTGTAAATTAAATTAATGCTTTTTCAATGACTGAATTCATTGAAATAAAATGATTTTTTCAGAATTTCTTTGATTTGAATATTTTTTGGTAGTGCGTCGTGTAGGTCTTAAATTTCAATCTTTATGGTCTTAAAATGTCTTAAAAAGGTCTTAAATTTGACTTACTGAAACCTGCATGAACCCTGCCTAAGAACTGCTGTCTCAGTGCTGCGGAGAGTGCGAAAGCCAGATTGGAAACATTCATAGACGCTATGAGATGACAAATAGGTTTGAAGTTGAGCAGCGATCACTTTCTCAGGCAGCTTCGAAAGAAACAGAAGATTTAAGATTGGTCTATAATTGGCCATGTCATGTTCAAGATGACAGGAAGACCCGTTTGATTTCTTGATTAACTCAGAGATGGAAGCAGGGGTTCGAGGGTCAGAGTCAGCGAAAGTACCAGGTGTGAGAGCAGAAGAGAGGAAAGGAGAGGTCATAGGCGGGTGAGGTCATTTTAGGTTGAGAAGATGCATTACTAATAAGGGTAGAGTTAGTAACTAGAGCTTGCAGTATTTAAAGCAGATTTGTATAAATGAAGCATTAAGGTGCACAGTCAAACCGGTTTTCCTGTAAACGTGTTCAAGGCGATGACCAGCAGTTTTCAGGTCGCGAAGTGCCAGGGGTAAACCAGGGAGACGTATCTACTTTTAAGGGTGCGTGAATATCAAGGGCAGTGGAAACAGAGGTATTATATTTGACAAGGATAATCTCAAGGGAGCTAGTGTTCAGTAATGTCAGAGGGATGTGTTTGTACAGATTCAGAAAAGAGTAATGGAAAAATAGAATTGAGGTTACGGTATAATATGGTGGATTTCAGCCTAAGGCGGGGAAGAGGCATTTCACAGATTAGTTTGATGAAAAGGTGATCAGACAGTCCAGTCTGAGAGCCAAGCACGGAAACATTACGTAGACCAGCAGTGTGAAGTCTAGTGTATGACCTTTTGAGTGGGTAGTAAAATTGACATGCTGTACAAGATTAACACTGACATGAGTTCACAACATTCTGTACAATCACTAACAAGTATTGAAATCACCAAGCAAGGAGACATGGCACAGGTAAGAGTTAATAGTTCATGCTGTTCACTGAAAAAATTATACATTGATTTGGGTGGACGATACAAGAGAACCACAAGCATCGCAGATGTACCAGAAATTTTCAAAGGTTAAAGTCACATAAAAGTCAGTAGTCTTGACTAATTGTCAAATGAGGTTTGGCTAGGTAGCTTTATCCAGAGGGATTGAGGAGATTTAGGTGGAGATAGTAATTAAGAGATTTCCATGTTTCAGTGAGTAGTATGAAGTCAAGGTTTTTCTCAGTTGGTAACACGCAAAGCACAGCCTTATCCGTGAGAGACAATTAAACAGCGCAATTACAGGATGTAATGCACAGTCATTGTATATAGTTAGGTTAGTCAGAGACGGATCACAGGATACAATAATTAAAGAGGTAAGATTTCTTCCACGGTGAGTAGAAGCAGCATGTGATTTGTGCCAGGGGGGAAGTAGTTCTACCCATTGTTTCTGGAAAACCATAGAAGAAATTGGTCATGTGACCACATAATTTAGAAAAGCCATCCATTTTATTCATCCTCCAAAGAAGAGAGACACATGGCATGAGTGGAAAGCACATTTTTGTTAAAAAAAACTGTTTTTTCCCTTTCAAAGTAAAATTTCTATGATCGAGGTTTTTTGATTGTAGTGTCTGAACAATTATAGATAAGTTTGAAAACATTTCACACATGTTTTAGTGCTTCAGCAGGCTACACAATGAGTCTATACAGTTAGCATGATGTTAGCTCTTAACTGCTGGATCATGCTAGTTTTTCAAACTTGTGGGTCCAGGGTGATTTGTGCCAGAGGGCCTGGGTTAAGTTGTGCCAGTGGCACAACTCACCCCCATGTATGATTATTTTCAACATATTATTAATTTGTAATTGTACATTGCACTCTTACATTTTAGCAGTTAAACTATGTGACATTCTTGATTTTAGACCAAAACCCATCATGCCACGCACTTATAAAACACACTTTCTGAAGATGAAATGGTCCAATGTTGTGCAAAAGGCATGAAAATAACTAATATTGTGTGAAAACTGAATGGAGATTATCGAATTATCATAAGATTTGTGAGTGATTTAGAGCACAGCAGAACTCAGTCAGATAAAGGCTTATTAATGAAAGTTCCTGTCAAAAAAAATTAATTGTATTAAAAGGGCAGCTATAAAAAAAGCCAGTGTTTAGCAGCAAACAGGTATTTTCATCTTCAGAAAGATCTTTCTTCCTCCCCATTTTGCACGAAAACTGTGACTTGCTTAATAATGTGGAACAACCTCTAAGTAGGGTTTCCATAGACCTGGCAAATTATTTTGTCTGAGATTGATACCAGTTATCTAAAAAAGACATGGATAAATAAACAAACAAACATTTTCTTAGAAAAACTAAAATCTGAATGTTTATTCTACTGAAATCTTACTGATATGTCACTTGCATAATAATTTGGAACATGGCGTATTCGTATGTTATTATAATTGACAGACAGCGTTCTGTGTATGTCAACAGGCATCTATTGCCAAAGCCTTTTTGCCTGAACTGATTCACAAATATCATATATTGTGTATTTAAGTTTTTTGTGTTTTCCCAAAAACTACAAAATATGACTTAGCCTATTCCAACAGTTTAATAGGGTGACAATATTTAAATAAACCTTAAATGAGTAATTTTGTATTGAATTTGTCTTGATTTCATATAGCATTACAGTTCATAATATTAAAATGTTCTGTTTTACTTCAGAAATGACAGGCACAAATTACCCCTACGTATTCTCCCCAAAGGCACAACTTACCCCGCACCAGGGGCAAGTTGTGCCACGAGACCACTTTTTTTCCAAAAGCTATATTTCTGAAACAATTTATTTCAGATCCAAAGTTATTGTTCTCAGGCATGCACCACATCCTGAAATATATTTACATTCTTAAGTTGAAGGCATTACTGCCATGGCCTCACTTTAAAGTCACTTTCCACTTTCACCCCACTTTCCCCTAATAGTGGATATCCGAGTGGTTAGACCAGATAGACGGAATAGCTGAGGGTGATAGGCAGCGCGATGAGAAATGGTGCCAACAGGAACGATGAACATAACGCAGTTGCCTAGCAATCCCAAGCTCCCAGCAGAGCCTGTATGTAGTCGTATCGAGACTGGGATGAGATTTCAGGCTACGTGGTTGGATTAGCGAGTAAATGAGCATGGCATCATCGCAGCTGAATAATAAGCCCAGGGTGACCTCTAACCTCAAGAATTCACGAACGCAGAAGCGTAAAGGATAGATGAAAACAAGATGCCTGTCACAAATTAGAAATTTAAAACAAGAAGTTTTAAAGAAAAAATATCTGAGGATTTTATTATAAGACAAGAGGAGCTACGTCCTACGTCGGGTCAGAGGTCACCTTTCTGCTGGAACTTGACTCGTGAACACGTGTATGGCCATTGCTGAAAAACAGTGATTATAGTTTATAAAGTTTTAAATATGGATATTTTTCTTACAAAAACCCATCGCTTCACTTCAGAAGGCCCTTATTAACCCACTGGAGTCGTATGGATTACTTTTATGATGGATGGATGCACTTTTTGGAGCTTCGAAAACTATTCAATGCCATTACGAAGCTGGGAAGAGCCAGGATATTATTTAATATAACTGATTGTGTTCAGCTGAAAGAAGAAAGTCATATACACCTAGGATGGATTGAGGGTAAGTAAATTATGGGATAATTTTCATATTTGGGTGGCTATTCCTTTTTTTGTTTTTTGAAAAAAAAAAAATTTTATTGTTATTTTTTTTTTTGTAATTTACATAAAAACAAAAGTTATTATTATTATATGGAACAAAGCAGCATGAATATTCTGCTTAACATCTCCTGTCTTCCACAGAAGAAGGAAAAGCACACAGGTTTGGAATGACATGAGTGTGAGTAAATGATTTTTCATTTTGATTTTCCGGTGAACCTTAAGTCAGTTATTTACCTGAAGTGTCCGACTCGTACCTTCCGTCCAGCCAAGTGTGTGTGCATCATCAGAGAGAACACCTGAAGATCATGTGGCGTCTCCAGAACCTGTAGAGCACAGAGCACAACAGATCATCCAGTCATCTGCTGAATCTCCCTTTGACTGTGAGAATGTGAGAAGCTAACACATGCATACCTGTGGAATATAAGCAGTGTCACACAGGCCGTATGTGAGGAAGGATTTGGCTTTGGGTGGGATGGCGTACCCAGGGGCCACTACAAGCCCTGTCCCTAAAACTGCTGCATCATGCTGACGGAGTTCGGATGTGTAGTAGAATCGCAGACCTGAGTTATCAACTCGACCTGTGTAGAGAGGAAAGTATTGTTTAATCATGTCAAAAGACTTAAAATATTCATCAAATATGATATTTTACATTGTAAACCTCTACTGACTGACCTGCACTTTTATTTGGGTTGTTGTAATGCACTTCAAGCCTGTAGAAAACATCACCAACATTTCCTCCAATTGGAAGTCCTGCCATCTCAGGGAGTTCAAAATCCTGAAAGAAAGGGATATGAAACTAAAATATTTTTGATCGCTCATAGGACCCACAAATGTTCCATATTAGTCATTTAAAAACGAGAAAATATAACCAAGAGATGAAAATGTTTGATTTCTGAACAGATACTGACCCCTCCGCCAACTCCCCACACTGCAGTGGTCTCCATACACAAATCACCCTTCAACTTTGTGTAACATTCTGCTTCAGACGGCTCCGTCACACTCGGCGGGCAGCGGTACAGCAGCAGATGATGCACGAGGTCGAAGTTTGTGATAAACGGCTCAATCTGGAGAGAATTCAATTAAGTCAGACTCAGCGGTGAAAAGTATCGACAGATGGCTGGATAGATCGTGTGTGAAATTCATAGACTCACGCGATAAATGTGCTGTTTGCGATCAAAAGTCGGGGCTTTCATGATCTTGCAGTGATAGTAGGTTTGTTTGTCTGGTACAGTGAACTGAAATGATCATAAATATCATTAACATGTAAAGTGAAAGTTCCCACAATAGGCATTTTAAATCATAGAGCATCATGGGGGAATTCACTAAGAATGAACCACTGATAGTCGTGTTGACTTGTTTGTGCTTTCTATTTCTATTGTTTTAGCACCCAGTTCAATAAAGATATTATGCAAATCAGATAACTGCATACTCGCATGTCCAAAAACGTTAGGAAGGTCAATATTTTTTTTATTTTTTTTTACTTGAAGCAAATGTTTTTTCCATTTATTTTCTTGTGGAAGTGCACCAGAATGCTTAGTTTATATGTTAAAATCACAAAAAATTTCTCCTGAGCGAGGATGCCCCCAGACCCCCCTGCTACTATTTACTTTCAATACATGTCACCTTTTTCACCACTTTGGAGTTTGCAGGTATGGACAAAGGTCATTCATGGGTTCAATTCCAAGGGAATTAATGTGTGTGCCAATTGCATATATATATGCACATTTTCTCAATAACCAAAACACTTGTTCTAAACAGGCAGGATGTAAGACTGACTAAAATAAATAAGGCAAAATAAAAATTAAAAATCTCTTACATTGACCATAGTCATGTCGAAATACTTGCTGTTTGGAGGGTTGACACGAGGCATGTACTTCAACAGGTTCACCTCCTTCGTTCCCCTTCGGTTACTATGGTACACGATGTCATCGCTCTGTCCGTACGCATAGATCAGCTTCATGGGAAGATTCTTATCATGCAATAAAACAAAACAGACATCTGATCCACAGATAGCAGCTGGAAAATCTGAACTGAAAAATGAGACACTCTTTAGCTAGTAGTTCGGATCTAGACTTCTAGACTACGCTATTATGGTGAAACATTGAGAATTAATATTTTTAGAAAGGAATGTTGAGATGAACTCAACAAAAAAAGGTGCATGACTGTCAAAAAAGTACATTTCTGTTGAATTTTGATGGAGCAACAGAATTTATGTGAACAAATATATACAACAAAAACATGAACAAAACCTACAACATGAACAAAAACTATATTATTATGTTATACAGTCATGTGCAAAAGAAGGGACACCCTCATCCACAGATACCAGCTGGAAAGTCTGAACTGAAAAATGAGACACTCTTTAGCTAGTAGTTCGGATCTAGACTTCAGGGTTTCTGAGTTCAGTTGGACAGTACATCACATAAGCAGCTTTAGATTAAGAACAATTGAGAGTCCCTAAACAAACAGGATTGGTACAAATTTCCTGGTCCCAGTGTGGATTTCCAGTATGAGAGTGAAAGGTACCTGAAAGAGGATACCCACGGCACTCTTAAGGTCTTACATTGCGGGGTTTTATCAATGCCGTAGTTCCTTCTTTTACATTGTTTTCTGGATAATGAGTACATAATAAAAGGGGAGAGTGAAACCAACGGTGTTATGAGTACTTTTCTTTGTAGCCGCATCACAGTTCGTAGATTGCACACATGCCTCAAGTGTAATTTAGCAGAAAAAGGGATAACAAATTCAATAAGTAGGTGTTCTGTTTATCATTAGACCAGTTCCAGGAACGAACAGTACATTTTTCCTACCTGCTCATTGTACTGTGGGTGTCAGGTAGAACGTGTTCTGGCATCATTTGTTGCTTGGATATTTGTTCAACTACCAAAACCTTAACTTTTTAATCTACCAAAACCTTAACAATTTTAATCTCTAAAAAATGTTGAGATATTATTAAAGTCTCTAATCTTATCTACTCCCCAATTCTTACATTTTGATAGGTAGATAGAGGTAGATGTCTTTGAAAGAAATCTCTTCTGCTCACCAAGGCTGCATTTGCTTGATCAAAAATGCAATAAAAACATATAGTAATATTGTGAAATATTAATGTAACGTAAAATAACTGTTTTCTATTTTTATATATTACAAAATGTAATTTAGTCCTGTGATTCAAAGCTGAATTTTCAGCATCATGACTCCAGTCTTCAGTAATATGCTGATTTGCTGAAACATTTTTTTTATTATAGCTGAAAACTGTTGTGCTGCTTAATATTTTAGTGCAAACTGTGATACGTTTTCTTTGATGAATAGAAAGACCATTCATTGATTTGAAATAGAAATCTTTTGTAGCATTATAAATGTCTTTAAAGTCCCTTTTGATCAATTTCATGCGTCCTTGCTGAATAAAAGTATTAATGTCTTTCAAAACATGGTAGTGTGAGAATGTTCCAGGACTCACAGTGATGGGTAAATCATTTTCATCACAAGACTCAGTGGACCTCTGGAACTTCATGACTGTTTTCCCGTCAGACTCGGTTAGAGACAGGAGTTTGTAGTTCTGTTGCTGGTCAACCGTTGGCATTGAATTCCCCCCAGCATGACGGTCCTGAACAACATGAAAAATTGTGGACATTTTTACATATGTTTGTGTGACATTTGCTTCATAATTTGTTTACATATAACCAACTAACTGGAAATATCCAGTTAAATGGCCAAAACACTGACACTTTTAAGTTTATATAAAATTATATATTTAAAAAATATATATGTTTGTAGAAACAGTTTTCACTCAGAAATTTCTAGTAATTTTCACAATTAATTACAAAGAAACAGCAAGTAACACGTTGGATTAAACATACAATTTTGAAGTAGAAAGACTGAAATTACATTTTATTGTAAAAGGTACCACACTACTTGTTTTATTTACAAATTCAAAAAATAAATAATTTTAAATAGTTCCTTAAATTCTTTCTCAGACATTGTCAAATGTATTAATGATCTCACAAGAATGTATTAGCTAAATATGAAATACATATCAGAATAAAGAATATAAAATTAGTTGTAACTCAACAGCTGACTCATTGACAGTTATCAGTCTCAGTCTTTGATAATGTGAAAGACTAAGAAACAGAGATATAAGAATTTATATTATATATGAACTAAATATGAAATAAATATATGAATCAGAATTAAAAATGTAAACGTAACCACTGTGAGTTTGACACCAGTGTCAGTCTTTGAGTTTACCGTGAAGTAACTGCCTTTCGGTCCAACTCCTCCGATGACAATATCGGCTCCAGTCATTCCTCCTTTGGGGCTGAAGCCAAAACCGACCCAGCCGCTGGTGTTGACAGTGAGCTCGAACAAGATGGTGCCCTGGATCTCATCAAAGCCCCACTTCAGCCGCACATTGTGCTCGGGGTCCAGGTGTTCAGAGAAAGGCAGAAGAGGGTCTTCCTGAGCACAGGACCACTGGACAGAAAGCAAGAGCAGGACAAGAGAAAACTGGCCCATGTTACCTTTTCAGTGTACATAAAACTGCTCTGTAGTGCACTGTAACAGCCCTTTTTGTTAGCGGTCTGTAACACCCCCCCCCCCCCCCCCCCCCCTCCCCTCCCCTCACCTGAGTCAAAGTTCCCCTCCTCTCACTCAGGTCTGGTGAATCAGGTTCCACATCACCTGATGTTGCTCTATTATTGTAAAACACTGAGCATGATTATTATTAGAAAGGAATGTTCAGCTGAACTCAACAAAAAAAGGTGCATGACTGTCAAAAAAGGAATTAAGAGTGTAAGTAACAGTCAGGAGATGCTAATCAAATGCCTTTGATTAACTGATCAGCAAGTGTGACCTACTCTATAAAAGCAGAAGTTTTGGCATTTTGCTGGTCTAGAGCATTTAGATGTGTGTTAACACAATGCCAAGGAGGAAAGACATCGGCAATAATCTTAGAGAAGAGACTGAGCTGTTTGTCTGTTTTTGTCTTATTAAAATGTGTTTTTTTACATCTTACACACTTTAGCTGGACTTCAGCTGTACAGTTCATTTTATGATTGTCGCTGGTGCGCAGAGGTGGTGTGCCCCGCTATGCCGCTTGTTGGGTGTTTCATCTTGCCTACCTGAACCCGCTGACCTGCCTACCTGGCGGTGTTTGTGGTGTGGATGCTGCGGATGGAATATCTGCGTGCCCGAGGGAGTTTTTTTGTGTCATGGTGGACGTCGTATGTTGAGTTTTCCCACTTGCTGTTTAGGGTCTGCTTTGCACTCAATTGGGCTCTGTGAAGGATGTCAATTTTTCCTCTCGAGTGTTCCCGTTTGCTGCTTGAGGTCTTGGAGTTTGCAGTTGTTTGGACTCTGTGGTTCGAACTTCGAGGCTTAGTTGGACACGGTTTGCTTGGTGTGCCGCTCCACGGGGGACTACTCTGGGAGCTGCATTTTTATTCTACTGCTTCTGTTGCATGGACTTTTAGTCAAATAATTTTATCTGTCTCACTCCGGACTATGCATTTGATTCCAATACCGTGATTATCTGTGATGTTTGATTTGTATGCTGTATTGTTTATTTGTATTGTATACTGTGCCTTGAGCTCTGGAAAAGTGCTGTATAAATTAAACGTATTATTATTATTATTAGTAGTAGTCGTAGTAGTATTAATTGTTGCTGCCATTAATCTGGGAAGGGTTATATGGTCAAACAATTTGAAGTCCATCTTTATACAGTGTGGAAGATTATTCAAATGGAAAACATTCAAGAGAGTTGCCAATCTTCCCAGGATTGGACATCCCAGCAAATTCACCCCAAGTTCAGACTGTGCACTGCTCAGAGAAATTGCAAAACACCCAAGAGCTACATCTCAGACTCTACAGGCCTCAGTTGGCATGTTAAATGTTAAAGCTCATGACTATTAGAAAAAAGACTGGACAAGTATGGCATGTTTGGAAGGGTTACCAGGAGAAAGCTTCTTCTTTCTAAAAAGAACATGGCAGCATGGCTTAGGTTTGCAAAGTTGTCAATACATTGCAGATGTAAAGGATTTTTGATATCTTAAATACTGTTTTCATGGCAACACATCAAACTTTTATAATATTCTTGGGTGTTTTTGAGGCTTTTAGCATGCTTCATATAGCATGAAACTTACACACGTCAAAGTTGTCGGTCAGTAGACATTGGAGAAGCCTTAGAAATAGGCGGGGGAGAAGGGGGTCTATAGTGCCACCTTTTGGCAAAAGTTTGGGGGTTTGACTTACCTTAAGTCCACAAACTCGGTACATATATTGTTCTCCTCAAGCTGGAGAACTTTCTAGTTTACAGTCATTAGCTCCAAACGACAGGAAGTCAGATATTTTGGTTTGAATGTCGAGTTTTGTGTTTTAATGCTAATTGTGAGCCATTAGCATCAAGAAAAAGGGAAACGGGAAGAAAAGGGAAATGGGAAGAAATCTTGGCCAACTGAAAAGTATGAACATGAAAAGTATGAGCATGTACAGCACTCAATACTTAGTTGGGGCTCCTTTTGCCTGAATTACTGCAGCAATGCGGTGTGGCATGGAGTCGATCAGTCTGTGGCACTGCTCAGGTGTTATGAGAGCCCAGGTTGCTCTGATAGTGGCCTTCAGCTTTTCTGCATTGTTGGGTCTGGCATATCGCATCTTCCTCTTCACAATACCCCATAGATTTTCTATGGGGTTAAGGTCAGGTGAGTTTGCTGGCCAATTAAGAACAGGGATACCATGGTCCTTAAACCAGGTACTGATAGCTTTGGCACTGTGTGCAGGTGCCAAG
The DNA here is from genome assembly GCF_018812025.1 of Megalobrama amblycephala. Classification (NCBI taxonomy): domain Eukaryota; kingdom Metazoa; phylum Chordata; class Actinopteri; order Cypriniformes; family Xenocyprididae; genus Megalobrama; species Megalobrama amblycephala. Next base: position 32,621,251 of record NC_063054.1, on the reverse strand, counting down.
TCCTGTTGGAAAATGAAATCTGCATCTCCATAAAGTTGGTCAGCAGCAGGAAGCATGAAGTGCTCTGAAACTTCCTGGTATATGGCTGCGTTGACCTTGGACCTTAGAAAACACAGTGGACCAACACCAGCAGATGACATGGCACCCCAAACCATCACTGACTGTGGAAACTTTACACTGGACCTCAAGCAACGTGGATTGTGTGCCTCTCCTCTCTTCCTCCAGACTCTGGGACCCTGATTTCCAAAGGAAATGCAAAATTTACTTTCATCAGAGAACATAACTTTGGACCACTCAGCAGCAGTCCAGTCCTTTTTGTCTTTAGCCCAGGCGAGACGCTTCTGATGCTGTCTGTTGTTCAAGAGTGGCTTGACACAAGGAATGCGACAGCTGAAACCCATGTCTTGCATACGTCTGTGCGTAGTGGTTCTTGAAGCACTGACTCCAGCTGCAGTCCACTCTTTGTGAATCTCCCCCACATTTTTGAATGGGTTTTGTTTCACAATCCTCTCCAGGGTGCGGTTATCCCTATTGCTTGTACACTTTGTTCTACCACAACTTTTCCTTCCCTTCACCTCTCTATTAATGTGCTTGGACACAGAGCTCTGTGAACAGCCAGTCTCTTTTGTAATGACCTTTTGTGTCTTGCCCTCCTTGTGCAAGGTGTCAATGGTCGTCTTTTGGACAGCTGTCAAGTCAGCAGTCTTCCCCATGATTCTGTAGCCTACAGAACTAGACTGAGAGACCATTTAAAGGCCTTTGCAGGTGTTTTGAGTTAATTAGCTGATTAGAGTGTGGCACCAGGTGTCTTCAATATTGAACGTTTTCACAATATTCTAATTTTCTGAGATACTGAATTTGGGATTTTCCTTAGTTGTCAGTTATAATCATCAAAATTAAAAGAAATAAACATTTGAAATATATCAGTCTGTGTGTAATGAATGAATATAATATACAAGTTTAACTTTTTTAAATGGAATTAGTGAAAATAAATCAACTTTTTGATGATATTCTAATTATATGACCAGCACCTGTATATGCACATGTCTACCAGTTTATCTGTCATAATACTGCATATCAATTTATTAGCTAAATGAAACATGTATTTTTTTTTTATAATTATAATAATGATAATTATTTTATTGCTATTTTTGTTGTTTTTAATTATATTTCAGGGTTGGAAATATTCTATTTATTCACAATTTACTTATTCACATTTATTTTATTTATTTCTGAAAGAAAACCAATGGAAGCAAAGTGTAAATTCCATTTGTATATTGATATGATTTGTTAAAAAAAACTTGTATTAAAAAAAGTTATATATCATATATGTTGCTCAATTTTCTGTTGTTCTGGTTCTTAGGTTGCAGTCAGGTCTGTCCCTACGAACCAGTAGTCTTGTTTGGTCTGTTAAACTGATTTAATTATTAATCACAGACAATGAAAGAACAACAGGTTGCATCAGGTTTAATATTTTGCATGAACATTTCATGAAGAAGTCCAATGCACTGCCAAACAGAGGAGCAGCGATATCAAAGCAAGACTTTTGATGGCACAACCGCTCATGCAGGGTCCAGGTGGGATGACTTTGAGATCAGGAATTGTCCCATTGTTGTATGACCCGTTGTTCTGGAAAAACATATGGAAAATGGTGTCATGTAACAGCTGAGGTCAGAACAGAAGCATCTTTAAAGGCTTCATTCATATTGTAGAGGTGTGGACACTTACAAACGAGTCAAGGACTATAACGAACTGATTGACTGTCTTCAGTGTTTGTTGGTATTGATTGATAGATGTGTCATTCCATGTCTTTGTGTACATCATATTGAACCAGGTACTGCAAAGTTATCAAATAAAAGCCACATTATCATTAAGGCAAATATAAAGAGCTAAATGCATTAAAACAATGTTTTAAATTAGTTTACTCTGTATCTGTTGCTCCCATTGCAGAACTTAAAGACGCTATATCAGGTAAGCTCACACAACTGCTCAGATTCATAGCTGGATAGTAGAAGAGGAAGGCCAAACACATCTCATTTGAAGTTGAGAGCCCCCCCTGTGGGCAGAAAAAGGGTGTTACATTCATACCATCTGTGTCTTTATTGGATAGCCAACAGGAAAATGCAGGAGAAGAGTGGGGAATGGGATTAAAACTAATAAGCATATCAACAACACATCAGAAGACATTTCCAAAAATGTCCACCATGCTCTAAACAATCAGACATTAATATAATTAATGACAATTAACTCCTACTGCATTTACATGCTGTTGAATAAAAGCCACTATGAGCCTCTATGTAAATGTACTAACCATTGTGAGTGTGTTGCGGTTTTCAGTGTTATATGTGCACTCCACCAGCAATTTGTCACCCTGCAAGACCAAAAGGTTGCTTCATTTCACCTATTGCCAATAATTATATATATATGTAAGTTTGAACCTTTTAGCAATTACCAACTGCACTGTCTTAGTTTTTCCCAAGTTTGTCACTTCCTGATATTCAAAATTGTAGTTTTCATCCACAGCTAGAAGATCGATCTGTTTTCCCCCTCTGAAGAAGATAAGAATTTACAAAAAGATTAATTCACTACAGTAACTTTAGGTTATGCACCACAGAAGAAAGAAAAGCACACATTACTTTCAGGTGAACTTTAAGTCAGTCATTGGTCAAAAATGTGTACCTAAAGTGTCCGACTTGCACCTTCCGTCCAGCCAAGTGTGTGTGCATCATCACAGAGAACACCTGAAGATCATGTGGCGTCTTCAGAACCTGTAGAGCACAGAACACAACAGATCATCCAGTCATCTGCTGAGTCTGCCTTTGATTGTGAGAATGTGAGAAGCTAATACATATATACCTGTGGAATATAAGCAGTGTCACACAGGCCGTATGTGAGGAAAGATTTGGCTTTGGGTGGGATGGCGTACCCAGGGTACACGGCAAGCCCTGTCATCAGAATAGCTGCATCATGCTGACGGAGTTCAGATGTGTAGTAGAATCGCAGACCTGAGTTATCAACTCGACCTGTGTAGAGAGAAATATTGTTTTATTATGTCATCATGGTCATCAAATAAGGGCAGGACAACCTGTCACTCACATGAGATCGCAGCAGAGAGTGGAACAGTGCCTGCCCACTTTTTTTTAGCGGCATTGGTTCCGAAAGTATTAATTTCCATTCTTATATATAAACAATACATTTTAAGTTTATTCCAAAATATGCATATACATTCAAATATTTAAGTATTTTGAGAGCATAGGAAAACCACCTCGATTACATCATTTGCGCTAACAAGCCCTGCATCCCAATGTGCATACTATCCACCCTATCCACCCTAAATAGTATTGAAAATTACTAATGTCGTCACATACTATTTAGGATGGATAGTATGCACATTGAGACGCAGGCAATATCTTTCTTGTTTCAACTCTGATTGGTGTAATTTTCTGTACAGCATCATGGGTAATGTAGTTTTTCACCACAAATTCCGCTGTTAAACAATCATTTTAAGACTAAGTTGAAATAATGCGGGCTAACAGCTTCAACAGAAGCAAATACTATCAATTAACAATCTTGTAGCTCACAGAAAGACTGTTTAAAGTTTTATAAGTTATCATTAAAAATCAATTTCCCTATGGAGAAATTAAATGGAGCTTTTACTTCCGGAACCTGACTGTTACGCTCTATAGCAAACCACAACGATCCAATCAATTTGATTGACAAAATAAAGTCACCCCCTACATTTTTTTCTCATTCGAGAAGCCGTTTCACTCAGATAACTGTCTCACAATCGGTAAGAAAACACTATCGCAACTTGTTTAATGCTGACATTAAATATTCATCAAATATTATATTTTACATTGTAAACCTCTGCTGACTGACCTGCACTTTTATTTGGGTTGTTGTAATGCACTTCAAGCCTGTAGAAAAAATCACCAACATTTCCTCCAATTGGAAGTCCTGCCATCTCAGGGAGTTCAAAATCCTTGAAAAAGATCATATAATTAAAAGTACATAGAGGTTTAATCAGTAATTTTCCCTAAAGGTTTGCATATAAATAGGCCTACAGTGAACCAGCTGAATCAGTTCAGAAAACTGGCCTGAATGATTCACTTAAGAATCAAACTGATCTGATTCTCGATTTTCTGATCGCAGTGGTTAACGGTTCGCTAAGGTGAATAATGGTTGTTTCTCACATGATAATACTATAAAACAACATTCACAGAAGAGACTAACCCCTCCGCCAACTCCCCACACAGCAACGGTCTCCATACACTCTTCCCCTTTGCCTGTGTAACATTCTGCTTCAAGAGGCTCCGTCACACTCGGAGGGCAGCGGTACAGCAGCAGATGATGCACGAGGTCAAAGTTTGTGATAAACGGCTCAATCTGGAGATAATGAAAGTAAGTCAGAGATGAAGATGATCGACAGATCGGTGGATAGATCATGTGTGTGAAGTTCATAGATTCACTTACACGATAAATGTGCTGTTTGCGATCAAAAGTCGGGGCTCTCATGACCTTGCAGTGATAGTAGGTTTGTTTGTCTGGTACAGTGAACTGAAATGATTTTAAATGTAAGTATCTTAAGTAACATGTAAAGTGAAAATTCACACCCACTTATTGGCCAACAATATGCTCTAATCTAAATTATTGCCATTTTTTGCCTTATTAAATGGCAGGAAGTGTTAAATGTTAAATTTCAGGCAAAAACAAAGTGTAAAAATCTCTTACATTGACCATAGTCACGTCGAAATACTTGCTGTTTGGAGGGTTGACACGAGGCATGTACTTCAACAGGTTCACCTCCTTCGTTCCCCTTCGGTTACTATGGTACACAATGTCATCGCTCTGTCCGTATGCATAGATCAGCTTCATGGGAAGATTCTTATCATGCAATAAAACAAAACACTTTTACTTGATCTCTAAATGGAAAATGAGAAGATCTTTGGCCACCTACTGCACAATGCAGGTTATCATTCACAACTTATATTTAACAATTAGCTTGATCTAGAAATGAAAGGTTTCTGAGTTCTATCAGACAGTCCATCTTCTCATTTTAAGGAGGGTTTTTGAAGTACAGTTGAGAGCCTCTTGACAAACAGGATAAGCATTTTGTTCAGGGAGAGCAGTTCTCAGAAACACCCTGATCCCTGAGGACCCACATTGTGCGGATTCCCTTACATTGCTAGTTTTGCTTTGTACTGCCATATTTCCACCATCATTGTTTTCTGAATAAAACTGCACAATACATCGTACATGCAATGAAAAGGGAGGGTTATATTTCTGTTGTTGTTAAATGAATTCTCCTTTGTAATGTTTAGGGCAAAAAGACACATTCAGTGGTTATGTATGCTCACAGTAATGGGTAAGTCATTTTCATCACAAGACTCAAGGGATCTCTGAAACTTCATGACTGTTTTCCCATCAGACTCGGTTAGAGACAGGAGTTTGTAGTTCTGTTTCTGGTCAACCAATGGTATTGATTTCCCCGTGGCATGACGGTCCTGAGCACGGAAAACAAAGAGAAATCCAGCATGTATTTACAGATAGCGACAGGTGTTTTCATGATCTGTATGTTGTAGTTATGTTTGTTTATAGATGTACAGTTCCCAATCCAGTTAAAATCAGTTTAATAGTTTGACTTTCAAAAGGCCAAAACACTTACAATATCAGGTTAATTTAGCAACATTTTCATCTAGTTTGGAGACAAATATAATGTTATTAGTCTTATTTAGAACTTATTAGTCTAATACAAAAGTAGTCTTTGAATTTGTCACACTTCCAAAATATCCCATATTAGAGCTACTAAGAAAACTAAATAAAACGTTCATAATATAAAATCTTATATTCATTTAACTACATACATATTAAATGCATATCTATAGCAATCAGAATCAAGAATATAAAGAAGAGCCTGTAACTCCACTTGAAGTGACTTTGTTAGAGATACTCATTTAACTAAATATGAAATAAATATATGAATCCGAATCAAGAATATAAAGTATCCACTGTCAGTGAGTTTAACAGTTATCAGTGTCATTCTTTGAGTTTACCGTGAAGTAACTGCCTTTCGGTCCAACTCCTCCGATGACGATATCGGCTCCGGTCATTCCTCCTTTGGGGCTGAAGCCAAAACCGACCCAGCCGCTGGTGTTGACAGTGAGCTCGAACAAGATGGTGCCCCGGATCTCATCAAAGCCCCACTTCAGCCGCACATTGTGCTCGGGGTCCAGGTGTTCAGAGAAAGGCAGAAGAGGGTCTTCCTGAGCGCAGGACCATTGAGCTGAAAGCAAGAGCAGGACAAGAGATAACTGGCCCATGTTACCTTTTCAAAATCTGACAAACAGTGTCTCTGTAAGACGTTTGAGAAAGCAGTGTACATGAAACTGCTCTGTAGTGCACTGTAATAGCCCTCTTTGTTAGCGCTCTGTAACCCCCCCACACTCACCTGAGTCACAGTTCCCCTCCTCTCACTCAGGTCTGGTGAATCAGGTTCCACATCACCTGATGTTACTCTATTATTGTAAAACATTGAGTATGAATAGTTAAAGGCTCCCTTTAAGGAAAATGTGGTTTTCCCCCCAAAGTGTATGACTGTCAAAAAAGTACATATGTTTCTTGCAATATATATATATATATATTTACCAGTCAAGGTAAGTCTGTGGTGATGGTCATCATGCGGTTTCATAGATCAATAGTTATACAACTGGCCTGACTTTCTCACGCCACATGAAACGTAAATGCCGGTTGGTTGATGGAAGTCTGTGTGTGTATGTACTGTAGGTATTGTGTGTGTGTCCTTGTGTATGGGTGACACCCTGCATATGTACTGTATGTATGTATTATGTTACTTATTTCAACAGTAGACACTGTATTGTATGTGTTCAGGACAAATTTCCTTTGGGACAATAAAAGTCTATCCTATCCTATATCAGACGTTGTTATAGGAACAAGGTTGTGTTGTTGCAAAATGCAGGACAAGCAGAAAATTACAATATAACAGAGACATGTTTTGAGTCTGGCGGAGATGACAGCTCGGAATAAAAAGTGAAAAAGTGAAAGTGACTTGACGTGTAGTCAAGTATAGTGTCCCATACCCTGAATTTGTGCACATACACAGCAATGAGTAGTGAACACACACCCGGAGCAGTGGGCAGTATTGCAAATCCCTCCATGTTGTTGTTGTTGTTGTTGTTGTTGTTGTTGGCATATACCTACCAACCCAATGTCATTGCCATAGAAACCAATGCAGATATTCCTGAAAACGAAAGCGTCATGGGACACACACATCAGATATGAACAGTTGCGATACACAATGTGTCAATAACTTAGATCAGATTCCAGTCGGATACTCCAATAATCGTATTTGGACTGACAGTGAGAACATAGCCAAAGCCTTTAGACTCTCGGTCCAAATCCGATTATTGGAGTATCCGATTGAAATCCGATCATGTTTAGCAAGTGTGAATGGCAAAAAAATCAGTTTCAAGCTCCATTCATATATGGTTTGAAATCCTATTCAAATTCTGGAAATCTGTTTCAGTCTGGTTGGATTTTGCATGGTTTCTGTGATTTCCCCCTCTCACACCACGTAAAATGTAAACGTCAGACGACATGCTGCAGAAACAAGGTTGTGTTGTTGCAAAGTGCCGGACGAGCAGAAAATGATAATATTGATAATAGGCCTACAGTATGTCGGTCCTGGGGCCTGTACCATGATGGTAGTTGAACAAACTCAGGGTTATAGGATTAGTTTCAAGTTGACAAAACCAAACCACTCCAATCTGGCTTTGTTGGTACCGTGATGCTGATCATTAACTTTCTCTGTCAACTCAGGCTTTGATCCTGAGTTTGTGGAGCGTGTGCACATTCGTGACAAACAGTCAATCATGTGCCTTGCAGCCTTGAGAGAAACTGTTATTCATTTCTCGCGAGACAGCCAGCACAATTCAAAACTCTTTTGCTTAAGAGATTGGAGAAAATGAAGAATTTAAACGCATTTACACTGACGAAAATACTTGTCCATGAAAGAGCACAAATAAAAGAAATTATCTTGCTCTACTAGTGCAAGTGAACCTTGTGAAGTTAGTTTATATAGTTGATAATATATAGCGATAGAGACTCAAACATGTAGGGTCACAGGTAGTCATAGGTGTGTTTGATTACGGTTGGAGTAAAACGCTGCAGGACTGATGTTAGCCACCCCTGCTCTATACAAAGAATCTTCATGTTTGTACGTGCTGATATCTTTTCAAAAAATGCACTTCCAGCACAGAAGAAAGCAAGCAAAACAGATTTGTAAAGACACGAGGATGAATAAATGATGGATTAATTTTTATTTTTCGAGTGATATATCCCTTTAAGCAAGGAGTTGACAGTGTCTATTATTTTCATTAGAGGGCGTTTATGCACACGTCTACCATTTTATCTGACATACCAATGCATAAACACTAAAAATCATTAAAAACACTTAAAAATCATTTTTGTTGTTTTTAATTATAATTCAAGATTGGAAATATTCTATTTATTCACATTTTACTTATTTATAAAATGATCTGAAAGTAAACCAATAGAAGTGTAAAGTCAGTTTAGATCTTGATATGATTCGTTAAAATAAGTTACATATATTTTGCTAAATTTTCTGTTGTTCTGGTTCTTAGGTTGCTGGTTAGGTTAGCCTATTTGCTCAGTTAAAATGATTGACTTTTAATCACAGACAATGAAAGAACAACAGGTTGCATCAGGTTTGCATGAACATTTCATGAAGAAGTCCAATGCACTGCCAAACAGAGGAGCAGCGATATCAAAGCAAGACTTTTGATGGCACAACCGCTCATGCAGGGTGCAGGTGGGATGACTTTGAGATCAGGAATCGTCCTTGTTTTGTATGACCCGTTGTTCTGGAAATACACATGGAAAATGGTGTCATGTAACAGGTCAGAACAGAAGCACGTTTAAAGGCTTCATTCATATTGTAGAGGTGTGGACACTTACAAACGAGTCGAGGACTATGGCGAACTGATCGACTGTCTTCAGTGTTTGTTGGTATTGATTGATCTCTGCGTCATTCCAAGTCTTAAAGTACATCATATAGATCCAGGTACTGCAAAGTTATCAAATAAAAGCCACATTATCATTAGGACAAATATAAAGAGCTAAATGCATTAAAACGATGTTTTAAAGATTACAGTATATCTGTTGCTCCCATTGCAGAACGTAAAGACTCTATATCAGGGAAGCTCCAACAACTGCTCAGATTCATAGCTGGATAGTAGAAGAGGAAGGCCAAACACATCTCATCTGAAGTTGAGAACCCCCCCTGTGGGCAGAAAAAGGGAGATACACATCCATACCATCTGTGTCTTTATTGGATAACCAACAGGAAAATGCAGGGGAAGAGCGGGGAATGGGATTAAAACTCATAAGCATATCAACAACACATCAGAAGGCCAAAAATGTCCACCATGCTTTGAGCAATTAGACATGAATACAATTAAAGATAATTAATATATACAAAAGCAGTGAAATTTGAAACTACGCAGTGTTGGGTGTAACGCGAGTTACATAATCAGATTACTTTTAGCAAGTAACTAGTAAAGTAACGCATTACTTTGAAATTTACAACAAAATATCTGAGTTACTTTTTCAAATAAGTAACGCAAGTAACTTTGTCTTCCCATTTATTGATTGACACCTCTCCTGTCCCCATGTTGAGAGAAACTGGGAGTAGAGGCAGAGGTGTTGTGTGCGCTGTGTAAACATAATGGTTATTGTAGTTCTAGACTAAATGTGAACATGCATTTACTCATCTCACTTACACAAAAACAGATTCAGTATTCCTCAAAATGAATAAAAACTGTGGAATGTAAACTCAGAACATTATGCAAACCTGCAATAAAATATGTTAAATAACACAAATATACTTTATGTATTTAATCTCACTTTATGAACCAATGTCTTTGCTGCTGACCTTCGATGATCCAATTTAACCGTACTAAGCAAAAATTACTTTAGATAAATATAATTTTTTTATTAGGGCCCAAGCGAATTAAGCGCGCAGGGCCCTCTTGTTCTTCTAAGGATTATTAGGGCCCAAGCGAAAATTCGCGCAGGGCCCTCTTGTTCTTCTAAGGATTATTAGGGCCCAAGCGAAAATTCGCGCAGGGCCCTCTTGTTCTTCTAAGGATTATTAGGGCCCAAGCGAAAATTCGCGCAGGGCCCTCTTGTTCTTCTAAGGATTATTAGGGCCCAAGCGAAAATTCGCGCAGGGCCCTCTTGTTCTTCTAAGGATTATTAGGGCCCAAGCGAAAATTCGCGCAGGGCCCTCTTGTTCTTCTAAGGATTATTAGGGCCCAAGCGAAAATTCGCGCAGGGCCCTCTTGTTCTTCTAAGGATTATTATTAGGGCCCAAGCGAAAATTCGCGCAGGGCCCTCTTGTTCTTCTAAGGATTATTATTAGGGCCCAAGCGAAAATTCGCGCAGGGCCCTCTTGTTCTTCTAAGGATTATTAGGGCCCAAGCGAAAATTCGCGCAGGGCCCTCTTGTTCTTCTAAGGATTATTATTATTTTTTTTTTTTTTTTTTTTTTTTTTTTTTTTCCGTCTTCCGGGGCTTTTTGGGGGCCTTAACATGCTCAAAAACTCTTGAAAATTGGCACACACATTGGAATCCGCGGCCATTAGGACGCCGGAGAGGCTGGTACCCGGGCGTGGCAGGGGGGCTCGACAGCGCCCCCTTGAAAAAAGTCTGAAAATTTGGTCCATATATTAAACACGCTTGCACGTATTAGTATGAAACTCAGTACACATATAGACCTCATCGGGCCGAACAACTTTCGTGCTCTAAGTTAAACACCACGCCAACAGGAAGTCAGCTATTAAGGGTTGTTTGAAAAACGCATGCTCTGGAATTTGATATACTCCTCCTAGACGATTAATCCGATCGCCACCAAACTCGGTCAGCATGAAGTCAAGACACTGATGATTAAAAATTGCCAGGGGATTTTTGATATCTCGAACGGTTTGGCCGTGGCGAGGCAACGAATTTATGGCGAGAAAAAGGAAACAGGAAATGTGTTATAACGTCTGCATACATATATTGATCTTTATGAAACTTCACGAGTGTGTTCGTTATAGGAGTCTGATCACATGGATGTGACTATTGTGAGTCAAAGTTATAGCGCCACCAACTGGCAGCAGGAAGTGTATCACTTTTTGAAATGTTTTGAGATCACCCTCTTATTTTTACCTGATTTGCTTCAAACTTCATCAGTGTAATGTCAATACACAGCAGATGTAGACCTATGACAGGATTTTTGATATTTGAAATATTGTTGCCATGGCAACAGGTCAAACTGTAATAATATTCTTGAGTGTTTTTGAGGCTCTTAACATGCTTCAAATTGCATGAAACTCGACACACACATCAATATTGTCAACCAGTAGACATGGACAAAGCCATAGAAATGGGCGTGGTGGAGGGGCTCAGTAGCGCCACCTTTTGACAAAAGTGGGGGGGTTAGTTTTTCCTACAATCACCAAACTCGGTACACATATTGTTCTCATCAAGCCGGACAATTTTCTAATTTACATTCATTAGCTCCGACCAACAGGAAGTCAGCTATTTTGGTTTGAATGTTAATTTTTTGAAAAAACAGGCTATGAATTTTATACTACTGCTCCTACAGGGTTTATCCAATTTACACCAAACTTTTTTTAACTTGTTGCTAACACATTGAAGTTGTTTAATTGCAAACGGATTTTGGATATCTCAAACGGTTTGGCCGTGGCGAGGCAACGAATTTATGGCAAGAAAAGGGAAACAAAGTGTTATAACTTCTGCATACATTAATTGATTTTGATGAAACTTCGGCTTAGTCTTCGTTGTACAAGGCTGATCACATGGATGTGACTATTGTGATTCAAAGTCATAGCGCCACCAACTGGAAGCAGAAAATGTGTCACTTTCAGCATACATTGAGATCACCCTCTTATTTTTACCTGATTTGCTTCAAAATTCATCAGAATAATGTTAAAACTTGGCACATGTAATCCTTTGAAAATGGGCAGGGAGGAGGGGCTCTATAGCGGCACCTTGTAGTGCAGTAAATGTGGAGTGAATTTGACATAGTCCTTTGATGTTTAACCGTTTTAAGTGCCTATTGCCCGCTGTGCACAGTTGCCCTGAAGCCACCGGGGTGGCGGTGCCACCGGGCTTGGGCCCGCCATCGCTGCTCGCAGCTATATTTATTATTTTTTTTTTTTTTTTTTTTTTTTATTTTTTTTCCGTCTTCCGGGGCTTTTTGGGGCCTTAACATGCTCAAAAAACTCTTGAAAATTGGCACACACATTGGAATCCGCGGCCATTAGGACGCCGGAGAGGCTGGTACCCGGGCGTGGCAGGGGGGCTCGACAGCGCCCCCTTGAAAAAAGTCTGAAAATTTGGTCCATATATTAAACACGCTTGCACGTATTAGTATGAAACTCAGTACACATATAGACCTCATCGGGCCGAACAACTTTCGTGCTCTAAGTTAAACACCACGCCAACAGGAAGTCAGCTATTAAGGGTTGTTTGAAAAACGCATGCTCTGGAATTTGATATACTCCTCCTAGACGATTAATCCGATCGCCACCAAACTCGGTCAGCATGAAGTCAAGACACTGATGATTAAAAATTGCCAGGGGATTTTTGATATCTCGAACGGTTTGGCCGTGGCGAGGCAACGAATTTATGGCGAGAAAAAGGAAACAGGAAATGTGTTATAACGTCTGCATACATATATTGATCTTTATGAAACTTCACGAGTGTGTTCGTTATAGGAGTCTGATCACATGGATGTGACTATTGTGAGTCAAAGTTATAGCGCCACCAACTGGCAGCAGGAAGTGTATCACTTTTTGAAATGTTTTGAGATCACCCTCTTATTTTTACCTGATTTGCTTCAAACTTCATCAGTGTAATGTCAATACACAGCAGATGTAGACCTATGACAGGATTTTTGATATTTGAAATATTGTTGCCATGGCAACAGGTCAAACTGTAATAATATTCTTGAGTGTTTTTGAGGCTCTTAACATGCTTCAAATTGCATGAAACTCGACACACACATCAATATTGTCAACCAGTAGACATGGACAAAGCCATAGAAATGGGCGTGGTGGAGGGGCTCAGTAGCGCCACCTTTTGACAAAAGTGGGGGGTTAGTTTTTCCTACAATCACCAAACTCGGTACACATATTGTTCTCATCAAGCCGGACAATTTTCTAATTTACATTCATTAGCTCCGACCAACAGGAAGTCAGCTATTTTGGTTTGAATGTTAATTTTTTGAAAAAACAGGCTATGAATTTTATACTACTGCTCCTACAGGGTTTATCCAATTTACACCAAACTTTTTTTAACTTGTTGCTAACACATTGAAGTTGTTTAATTGCAAACGGATTTTGGATATCTCAAACGGTTTGGCCGTGGCGAGGCAACGAATTTATGGCAAGAAAAGGGAAACAAAGTGTTATAACTTCTGCATACATTAATTGATTTTGATGAAACTTCGGCTTAGTCTTCGTTGTACAAGGCTGATCACATGGATGTGACTATTGTGATTCAAAGTAATAGCGCCACCAACTGGAAGCAGAAAATGTGTCACTTTCAGCATACATTGAGATCACCCTCTTATTTTTACCTGATTTGCTTCAAAATTCATCAGAATAATGTTAAAACTTGGCACATGTAATCCTTTGAAAATGGGCAGGGAGGAGGGGCTCTATAGTGGCACCTTGTAGTGCAGTAAATGTGGAGTGAATTTGACATAGTCCTTTGATGTTTAACCGTTTTAAGTGCCTATTGCCCGCTGTGCACAGTTGCCCTGAAGCCACCGGGGTGGCGGTGCCACCGGGCTTTGGGCCCGCCATCGCTGCTCGCAGCTATATTTATTTTTATTTTTTTTTTTTTTTTTTTTTTTTTTCCGTCTTCCGGGGCTTTTTGGGGGCCTTAACATGCTCAAAAACTCTTGAAAATTGGCACACACATTGGAATCCGCGGCCATTAGGACGCCGGAGAGGCTGGTACCCGGGCGTGGCAGGGGGGCTCGACAGCGCCCCCTTGAAAAAAAGTCTGAAAATTTGGTCCATATATTAAACACGCTTGCACGTATTAGTATGAAACTCAGTACACATATAGACCTCAT